>NC_135297.1:103123-196700 GCF_051311805.1 Agelaius phoeniceus
TAAAATCCCCGAAACGGCCCCAAAATCACCGGAATGATCCCCAAAAATCGCCCCCCCGGGACCCCGAAATCCCGAAATGGACCCAAAACCACCGGAATTAACCCCAAAAGGGCCCCGGGAACCGAAAATCCCCGAAATGGCCGCAAATCCCCGAAACGACCCCAAAAATCGCCCCCGGGACCCCGAAATCACCGGAATGGACCCAAAACCACCGGAATTAGCCCCAAAAGGGCCCCGGGAACCGAAATCCCCGAAATGGCCGCAAAATCCCCGAACGACCCCAAAAATCGCCCCCGGGACCCGAAATCACCGGAATGGACCCAAAACCACCGGAATTAGCCCCAAAAATCCTTCCCGGGACCCTAAAATCGGTGAAATTACCCCAAAAATCCCCCCGGACCCCGAAATCACCGAAATGGACCCAAAACCACCGGAATTAGCCCCAAAAATCCTTCCCGGGACCCTAAAATCGGTGAAATAACCCCAAAAATCCTCCCCGGAGCCCGAAATCCCCGAATTTACCCCCAAAAATCCTCTCCGAACCCCCAAATCCCCGAAATGGACCCAAAATCGCCGAAATTGCCCCAAAAATCCCTCCCGGACCCCAAAATGACCGAAATGACCCCAAAAATCCCCCCTGGGAACGGAAAATCCACGAAATGGCCCCAAAATCACCGGAATTATCCCCAAAAACCTTCCCGGGACCCTAAAATCCACGAAATGGCCCCAAAAATCCCCCTGGGTCCCCAAAAATCCCCGAAACAGCCCCAAAATCACTGAAATGATCCCCAAAAATCCCCGAAATGGCCCCAAATCCCCGAAATGGACCCAAAATCACCGGAATTATCCGAAAAATCATTCCCGGGAACCGAAAATCCACGAAATGGCCCCAAAATCACCGGAATTATCCCCAAAAAGCTTCCCGGGACCCTAAAATCCCCAAAATGGCCCCAAAAATCCCCCTGGGTCCCCAAAATCCCCGAAATGGCCCCAAAATCCCCGAAATGGCCCCAAAATCACCGGAATCGCCCCCAGGACCCCAAAAATCCCCGAATTAACCCCAAAAATTCCTTCTCAGGACCCCAAAATCCCCCAATTATCCCAAAAGGACCCCAAAAAACCCCGGATTTACCCCAAAAGTCCCCCCGGGGTTTGGAAATCACCGAAACAACCCCGAAAATGCCCCCAAAATTTCCCAAAATTTCCCAAAATCGCCGATTTTCGCCCCAAATTTCCGCCCAGGTCCCCCCATGGCCGAGGTCGCGCCCCCCCCCCAGGAGCCCCCGGGGACCCCCGAGAGCGACCCCAGGGGGGGATGGGCAGGTGAGGAGGGGGGGGTTTGGGGAAATTTGGGCGGAAATCGGGAAAAAAAATGTTGGGGGGATTTGGGGGGAAATTTGGGGGGAAATCGGGAAAAAATGGGGAAAAATGCTGGGGGGATTTGGGGGGAAATTTGGGGGGAAATCGGGAAAAATGTTGGGGAAAAATGCTGGGGGATTTGGGGGGAAATGGGGAAAAATATTGGGGGAATTTGGGGGGAAATCGGGAAAAAATGTTGGGGGAATTTGGGGGGAAATTGGGAAAAAATGTTGGGAGGATTTGGGGGGAAATTTGGGGGGAAATCGGGAAAAAATATTGGGGAAATTTGGGGGAATTTTGGGGGAAATCGGGAAAAATTCTGGGGGGATTTGGGGAAATTTGGGGGAAATCGGGAAAAAATGGGGAAAAATGCTGGGGGGATTTGGGGGGAAATTTGGGGGGAAATCGGGAAAAAATGGGGAAAAATGCTGGGGGGATTTGGGGGGAAATTTGGGGGGAAATCGGGAAAAAATGGGGAAAATGCTGGGGGGATTTGGGGGGAAAATGGGGAAAAATCTTGGGGGCAAATTTGGGGGAAATCGGGAAAAAATCTTGGGGGAATTTGGGGGGAAATCGGGAAAAATTCTGGGGGGAAAATGGAGAAATTTGGGGGGAAATCGGGAAAAATCTTGGGGGAAATTTGGGGAATTTGGGGGGAAATCGGGGAAAAATTCTGGGAGAATTTGGGGGAAATTTTGGGGAAATTTTGGGGAGTTTTGAGCGAATTTTGGGTTTTGGAGGTTTTTGAGGTTCAGGGTGGATTTCGGGGTAAATTTGGGGTGAATTTCGGGGATTTCGGTGTCTCTCCCCCCAGGTTTTCCCTCCCGAAGTGGGCGTGGCTGTAGGCGCGGTGGGCGGGGCTTTGCGGGGAATTTGGGGACATTTTGAGGGAATTTGGGGTTTTGGAGGTTTTTTGAGGTTCAGGGTGGATTTCGGGATTTTGGGGTGAATTTTGTGGATTTCGGCTTCTCTCTCCCCAGGTTTTCCCCGCCCAAGTGGGCGTGGCTGGAGGCGCGGTGGGCGGGGCTTTTGGGGTGGAATTCGGGATTTTTTTTGGGGGGGCGTTCGGGGATTTTCGAGCTTTGGGGCGGATTCTTGGATTCGGGGTAAATTTGGGGTGAATTTTGTGGATTTCGGCGTCTCTCCCCCCAGGTTTTCCCCGCCCAAGTGGGCGTGGCTGTGGCTGGAGGCGCGGTGGGCGGGGCTTTGCGGGGAATGTGGGGACATTTTGAGGGAATTTGGGGTTTTGGAGGTTTTTGAGGTTCAGGGTGGATTTTGGGGTGAATTTCGGGTATTTTGGCGTCTCTCCCCCAGGTTTTCCCCGCCCAAGTGGGCGTGGCTGTGGCTGGAGGCGCGGTGGGCGGGGCTCTGGGTGGAATTTGGGGACATTTTGAGGGAATTTGGGGTTTTGGAGGTTTTTTGGGGTTCAGGGTGGATTTTGGGGTAAATTTCGGGTATTTCGGTGTCTCCCCCCAGGTTTTCCCCGCCCAAGTGGGCGCGGCTGTGGCTGGAGGCGCGGTGGGCGGGGCTGCGGCCCTGGGGGGCGTTCCTGGCCCCGCGGCGTTTCGGGGTCCCGCGAGATTTGGGGGAGCTGTGGCGGCGCCTGGCGCACAACGGGCGGCGCTTCCAGAGCAATTACCTGGCGCTGTTCGCGGGGCTCGCCCTGTACAGCCTGTGAGCCAATGCCGGCGAATTTCGGCAATTCTGGGCGGGTTTGGGCAATTCTGGGCGGGTTCGGGCAATTCTGGGCGGGTTTGGGCAATTCCGGGCGGGTTCGGGCAGTTCCGGGGGGGTTCGGGTAATTCCGGGGGGGTTCGGGCAATTCCGGGCGGGTTCGGGCAGTTCCGGGGGGGTTCGGGCAATTCCGGGCGGGTTCGCGCAATTCCGGGCGGGTTCGGGCAATTCCGGGCGGGTTCGGGCAGTTCCGGGGGGTTCGGGCAATTCCAGGGGGGTTCGGGTCATTCCGGGCGGGTTCGGGCAATTCCGGGGGGGTTCGGGCAATTCCGGGCGGGTTCGGGCAGTTCCGGGGGGGTTCGGGTAATTCCGGGGGGGTTCGGGCAGTTCCGGGGGGTTCGGGCAATTCCGGGGGGGTTCGGGCAATTCCGGGTGGGTTCGGGCAATTCCGGGCGGGTTCAGGTAATTCCGGGCGGGTTCGGGTTCCCAGTCCCTCCCAGTATAAACCAGTGACCCCCCAGTTTATCCCAGTTTATCCCAGTATAAACCAGTGACCCCCCAGTTTATCCCAGTGCCTCCCAGTTTATCCTAGTGCCCTTCCAGTATAACCAGTAACCCCAGTCCCTCCCAGTCCCTCCCAGTATAACCCAGTCTCTCCCCAGTCCTTCCCAGTCCATCCCAGTCTCTCCCCAGGCTCTCCTCCCAGTATCCTCAGTATCCCCAGTATCCCCAGTTTATCCCAGTTTATCCCAGTATATCCCAGTTTATCCCATCCCAGGCTCTCCTCCCAGTATATCCCAGTTTATCCCAGTCCCTCCCAGTCCATCCCAGTATCCCCAGTATATCCCACTCCATCTCAGTCTCTCTCCAGGTTCTCCTCCCAGTATATCCCAGTATATCCCAGTTTATCCCATCCCCAGGCTCTCCTCCCAGTATCCCCAGTATCCCAGTCCCTCCCAGTATATCCCAGTATATCCCAGTTTATCCCAGTCCCTCCCAGTATATCCCAGTATAACCCAGTCCCTCCCAGGTCCCTCCAGTCCCCCCAGTCCCATCCCAGTCCCTCCCAGTATATCCCAGTATAACCCAGTTTATCCCAGTCCATCCCAGTATATCCCAGTATATCCCAGTCCATCCCAGTCCCTCCCAGTCTCTCCCCAGGCTCTCCTCCCAGTATCCCCAGTATCCCCAGTATATCCCAGTCCCTCCCAGTCCCTCCCAGTCCCTCCCAGTCCATCCCAGTATATCCCAGTTTATCCCAGTCCCTCCAGTCCCTCCCAGTATATCCCAGTATATCCCAGTATATCCCAGTATATCCCAGTATATCCCAGTTTATCCCCAGGCTCTCCTCCCCCTGCTCTTGGTCGCTCTCTGCGTTTTCGTCGCCGCCGTCGTCGCCGTCCGGAGCCGGGAGGCGCCGCTGGTGCTGCTGGGTGAGACTGGGACAAACTGGGAGGGACTGGGATAAACTGGGAGGGACTGGGACAAACTGGGAGGGACTGGGATAAACTGGGAGGGACTGGGACAAACTGGGAGGGACTGGGATAAACTGGGAGGGACTGGGATAAACTGGGATGGGAATGGGAGGGACTGGGAGGGACTGGGAGGGACTGGGATAAACTGGGAGGGACTGGGATGGGACTGGGAGGGACTGGGATGGACTGGGGGGGACTGGGAGGGACTGGTCCTTACTGGTTTATATTGGTTTGTATTGGTCCATACTGGTCCTTACTGGTTTTTATGGATTTTTTTCTGTTTTTTCCTGGTTTTTACTGGTCCATACTGGTCCATACTGGTCCTTACCGGTTTTTAATGGTTTATACTGGTCCATACTGGTCCACCCTGCTCCTTACCGGTTTTTAATGGTTTATACTGGTTTTTCCTGATCCGTACTGGTCCATACTGGTCCATACTGGTCCACCCTGCCCCTTACCGGTTTTTAATGGTTTTTAATGGTTTATACTGGTCCATACTGGTCCTTACCGGTTTCCCCGCTGTTTTCCCGCCAGGCCGTGAGCTGAGCCCCGCCCACCAGCTGGGCGTGGCCGGGGGGCGTCGCTGCCGCTGCTGTGGCTGGCGGGGGCGGGGGCGGCCGTGTTCTGGCTGCTGGGTGAGACCCCGACCCAAAACACCCCAAATTCACCCCAAAATCACCCCTGAAAAACCCCGACCCAAAACACCCCAAATTCACCCCAAATTCACCCCAAAATGAGCGTCCCCGACCCAAAAAACCCCAAATTCACCCCAAAACAGCGCCCAAAAAAATCCCGATCCCGAAAAACCCCAAATCCACCCCAAAATCACCCCAAAATGAGCATCCCCGACCCCAAAAAACCCCAAATTCACCCCAAAATGAGCATCCCCGACCCCAAAATCCCCGAAATTCCCCCAAAATCCCCCCCGAAAAATCCCGATCCCAAAAAACCCCAAATTCACCCCAAAAAATAACCCCGACCCCAAAATCCCCGAAATTCCCCCAAAATCCCCCCCGAAAAACCCCGACCCCAAAAAACCCCAAATTCACCCCAAAAAAATCACCCCGACCCCAAAAATCCCCAAAAATTTGGGGGAGGGGTCCAGTTTTGGGGAGGTTTTTGGGGGGGTTTTGGGGTTTTTTGGGGTGGTCCCGGTTTTGGGGGTTTTTTTGGGGGGATTTTGGGATTTTTGGGGGATTTTGGGATTTTTGGGGGAATTTTGGGATTTTTTTTGGGAGGGATTTCAGGGTTTTTGGGGGGGGTCCCGGTTTTGGGGGTTTTTGTGGAAATTTTGGGATTTTTTTTGGGAGGGATTTCAGGGATTTTTGGGGGGTCCTGGTTTTGGGGGGGGTTTTGTGGGAATTTTGGGATTTTTGTGGAAATTTTGGGATTTTTTTGGGAGGGATTTCAGGGTTTTTTGGGGGGGGTCCTGGTTTTGGGGGTTTTTGTGGGGATTTTGGGATTTTGTGGGAATTTGGGGATTTTTGTGGGGATTTTTGTGGGGATTTCAGTGTTTTTGGGGTTTTTTGGGGGGGTCCCGGTTTGGGGGTCCCCCCTGACCCCCCCTTTGCCCCCCCCAGGAGCCGCCCTGGTGTTTTTGGGGTCCCACGCGGCGCTCAGGGATCTGGACCCGCCCGAGAGCCCCGAGCTGGAGATGGAGCCCGTGTGACCAAAATCCCCTGAAATGAACCCAAAATCAGCACCTGAAAATCCCCTGAAATAAACCCAAAATCGCCACCCCAAAACCGCCTGAAATCTCCCCAAAATCCTCTGAAATAAACCAAAATCGCCACCCAAAAATCGCCTGAAATGGCCCCAAAATCCTCTGAAATAAACCCAAAATCAGCACCCCAAAACCGCCTGAAATAAACCCAAAATCAGCGCCCCAAAATCGCCTGAAATCGCCCCAAAATCACCCCGAAATCCTTTGAATAAAACCAAAATCAGCGCCCCAAAAATTCTCTGAAATTACCCCAAAATTAGCACCCCAAAACCGCCTGAAATAAACCCAAAATCAGCGCCCCAAAACCGCCTGAAATAAACCCAAAATCAGCGCCCCAGAACCACCTGAAATCGCCCCAAAATCAGCCCGAAATCCTCTGAAATAAACCCAAAATCAGCACCCAAAAATCGCCTGAAATGGCCCCAAAATTATCACCCCAAAATCCCTGAAATAAAACCAAAATAATCACCCCAGAATCGCCTGAAATAAACCCAAATCAGCACCCCAGAATCCCCTGAAATAAACCCAAAATCAGCGCCCAAAAATCGCCTGAAATCGCCCCAAAATCGCCTGAAATGGCCCCAAAATCGCCTGAAATCGCCCCAAAATTATCACCCCAAAATCCCCTGAAATTAACCCAAAATCAGCACCTGAAAATCCCCTGAAATAAAACCAAAATCACCACCCCAAAATCGCCTGAAATAAACCCAAAATCACCGCCCCGAAATCGCCTGAAATCGCCCCAAAATCACCTCGAAATCCTCTGAAATAAACCCAAAATAATCACCCCAAAATCGCCTGAAATCGCCCCAAAATCCCCTGAAATAAACCCAAAATCAGCACCCCAGAATAGCCTGAAATCGCCCCAAAATCACCCCAAAATTCTCTCAAATAAACCCAAAATCAGCACCCCAAAACCGCCTGAAATCGCCCCAAAATCACCCCGAAATCCTTTGAAATAAAACCAAAATCAGCGCCCCAAAAATTCTCTGAAATTACCCCAAAATCAGCACCCCAAAATCGCCTGAAATAAACCCAAAATCACCCTGAAATCCTCTGAAATAAACCCAAAATCAGCGCCCCAGAACCGCCTGAAATCGCCCCAAAATCACCCTGAAATAATCACCCGAAAATCGCCTGAAATCGCCCCGAAATCACCCCGAAATCCTCTGAAATAAAACCAAAATCAGCACCTGAAAATCCTTTGAAATAAACCCAAAATCCCCTGAAATAAACCCAAAATTATCACCCGAAATCCTCTGAAATAAACCCAAAATCTCCACCCAAAATCGCCTGAAATCGCCCCAAAATCACCCCAAAATAATCACCCCAAAATAGCCAAAATCACCCCAAAATCATCCCTAAATGACCCCAAAATAATCACCCAAAATCACCCCAAAACCCCCTGAAATCACCCCAAAATCCTCTGAAATAAACCCAAAATCATCACCCCAAAAATTCTCTGAAATTACCCCGAAATAATTCCCCAAAATCCCCCAAAATTCCCCTGAAATCCCCCCAAAATCAGCCCAGAATCCCCTGAAATTACCCCAAAATAATCACCCAAAATCACCTAAAATAGCCCCAAAATCCCCTCAAAATTGTCCCGAAATGACCCCAAATCCCCGAATTACCTCAGAATAATCCGAATTTCACCCCAAAATCCCCAAAATTGACCCCAAAATCCCCAAAATTAACCCCAAAATCGACCCAAAATCGCAGGGACCCGAAAATCCCAACCCCTCTGAAAATCGCCCCAAAATCGCCCCAAAATTGCTTCAAAATCCCCCAGATGACCCCAAAATCTCCCAAATTCACCCCAAAATCTCCCCCAAAATTCCCCCCGCCCCCTCCCCCTCCTTTGGGGTCCCCCTCCCCAATTTGGGGGTCCGGGACCCCCCCCAAAACCAAATAAATTTAAAAAAAATTAAATAAAATATAAAATAAAATAATAAATGAATAAATGAATAAATAAATAAATGCGTCACGTGACCGGAATCTCGTGTGTGGCCCCCCCCCAAATTTTCCCAAATTTTCCTAAAATTTCCCGGATTTTTATGACCCCGAAATTTCATTTTCCTCCCCCGATTTTTGGACGTCCCCAAAATCCCAAATTTTTCCCGAATTTCCCCCTTTTTTGCCCCCCAAAAAAATTCCCAAATAATTCCCAAAATCCCCGAATTCCCAAATTTCCCCCTTTTTCCACCCAAAAAATTCCCAAATAATTCCCAAAATTCCCGAATTCCCAAATTTCCCCTTTTCCCCCAAAAAAAGCTCCCAAAATCCCCCGTTTTCCCCCAGAATCCACTCGGCTCCGATTTCTGCTTTATTTGCTCAATTCCCATTTTTGTTCTTTTCTTCTTTTTTTTCCTATTTTTTTTTCCCCTTTTTTTTTTTTTTTAATTTTATTTTTTTTATTTTTTATTTTCCCGCGTTGGTGGGAGGGGAGGGGGGGGGAAAGAGGGGAGGGGGAAAATTCCGTAATTTTATTTTTATTTCCGTCATTTTTCATCATTTTTCATCATTTTTCATCATTTTCATCATTTTCATCATTTATTTTCATTATTTATTTTCATTATTTATTTTTCATTATTTTCATTTTTCATTATTTTCACATTTTTTTTCTTCTTCTTCTTTTTTCTTCGTTTTTCTCCCCGCGTTTTTCCCCGTTTCTTTTCAATATTTTTATTTTTATTTTTATTTTTTATTTTTTTAAATTTATTTTCTTCACACGACGACACAAAGTGGGGGGGGAGGGGCAGGGGGAGACCCCCCCCCAAAATATCCCCAATTTTGCCCCTCCCCCTCCCCAAAATCCCGATTTTTTTGGGTTTTTTTTTTTTGGGGGGGGGGGTCCGGGAGCTTTTTGGGGACCCCCCCCAAAAATTTTTTTGTTTTTGAGGGAAAAAAGGGAATTTTTGGGGGGAAAAAAGGGAATTTTTGGGGGGCAAAAAAGGGGAATTTTGGGGGGGAAAAAAGGGAATTTTGGGAGGGGAAAAAAGGGGAATTTTTGGGAGGGAAAATTGGGATTTTTTTGGGGGGAAAAAAGGGGATTTTGGGGGGGGGTCTCGTGTTGTTGTTGTTTTTTTTTGGGGGGGGGTCCCGTGGTTGGTTTTTTTTTGGGGGGGGGGTCAGTAATAGGTTTCCTTCTCCACCCAACCTGGAAATAAAAAAGGAGAAGAAAGAAGGTGAGGGGTGGAAGCAAAAATCATCAAATTTGGCCCCAAAATTCCTGCGAAATTCTCCCCAAATTCCCCCCAAAATTCCCGCAAATTTCCCCCAAAATTTCCCCCCCAAATTCTCCACAAAATCCCCCCAAATTCCCCCCAAAATTCCACCAAAATCCCCCAAAATTCACCCCAAATTCCCCCAAAATTCCACCAAAATTCACCCAAAATTCCCCCCCAAATCCACGTAAAATACCCAAAAAAATCTTCCCAAAAATCATCCCAAAATCCACCCAAAGTCCCCACCAAAATCCTCCCCGAATTCCCCAAATTCCCCCAAAATCTCATCAAAATTCCTCCAAAATCCTCCCAAAATTCCCAAAAAAAATTCCCAAAATTTCCCCCTAAACTTCCCCCAAATTTCCCCGAAATTCCCAAAAAAATTCCCAAAAAAAATTCCAAAAAAATTCCCTTAAAATCCCTTAAAATTCCCCCAAAATCCCCCAAAAAATTTAAAAAATTCCCATAAAATCCCCTAAAATTCCCCCAAAAATCCCCCAAAATTCCCCCCCAAAATTCCACCAAAATTCACCCAAAATTCCTCCCCAAATCCACGTAAAATACCCAAAAAAATCTTCCCAAAAAAATCATCCCCAAAATCCACCCAAAGTCCCCACCAAAATCCTCCCCCAAATTCCCCCAAATTCCCCCAAAACCTCCTCAAAATTCCTCCAAAATTCCCCCAAAATTCCCAAAAAAAATTCCCAAAATTTCCCCCTAAACTTCCCCCCAAATTTCCCCGAAATTCCCCAAAAAATTCCCCAAAAAATTCCCCAAAAAATTCCCAAAAAAATTTCCAAAAAATTCCCTTAAAATCCCCTAAAATTCCCCAAAATTCCCCCAAAATTCCCCCCAAAATTCCCAAAAAAAATTCCCGAAATTTCCCCCTAAACTTCCCCCCAAATTTCCCAAAATTCCCCAAAAAATTCCCAAAAAAATTTCCAAAAAACATCCCTTAAAATCCCTTAAAATTTCCCCAAAATCCCCCCAAAAAATTCCAAAAAAATTCCCGTAAAATCCCCTAAAATTCCCCCAAAATCCACCAAAATTCACCCAAAATTCCCCCCCAAATCCACGTAAAATACCCAAAAAATCTTCCCAAAAATCATCCCCAAAATCCACCCAAAGTCCCCACCAAAATCCTCCCCCAAATTCCCCCAAATTCCCCAAAATCCACCCAAAATTCCCCAAAAAATTCCCGAAATTTCCCCCCAAATTTCCCCCAAATTTCCCTGAAATTCCCCAAAAAATTCCCCAAAAAATTCCCAAAAAATTCCCAAAAAAATTTCCAAAAAATTCCCTTAAAATCCCCTAAAATTCCCCAAAAATCCCCCCAAAATTCCCCCAAAGTTCCACCCCAAAATTCCCCAAAAAAATCCCAAAAAATTCCCCCAAAATCCTCTCAAAAATTCCCAAAAAAATCCCTTAAAATCCCTTAAAATTCCCCCAAAATCCCCCAAAAAAATTCCAAAAAAATTCCCTTAAAATCCCCCAAAATCCCCCCTAAAATCCCCCCAAAATTCCCGCCCGGAATTTGCCCAAAATCATCGGAATTTGCCCCAAACCTCCGGGGTTGCGGCGCAGGATGAGCTTGCGGATCTCGTCGTAGACGAAGATGAGGAAGGAGTAGGGGAAGGCGCAGAACCACCAGCTGGGCCTGGGGCAAAAGGAGGGGAAATTTGGGAGAAACCACCAAGAAATGGTCAAAAATGGGGAGGAAATGGGGAAAAACCAAAAAAAACCAAAAAAAAATGGTGGGAAACGGCGAAAAAATGGAGAAAATGCGAAAGAAATGGTTGGAAAGAAAACAAACCAAAAAAAGTCAAAATGGTGAAGAAATGGTCAAAACCACGCAAAAAATTGGTGAAAATCACACAAAGAAATGGTCAAAAACACCCAGAAAATGGTCAAAAACACCCAAAAATGGTCAAAAACACCCAGAAATGGTGAAATGCCACAGGAAATGGGCAAAATTTGAAAACAATGGTGGAAACCCACAAAAAAAGGTCAAAAGCCAAAAAATGGTTGAAATCCCCACAAAGAAATGGTGAAAAGGCAAAAAAAATGGTCAAAAAGCCAAAAAAAGGTCAAAAACCCTGAAAATGGTCAAAAGGCAAAAAAAGGTCAAAAACCCCACAAAAATCAATCAAAAGCCCCCTAAAAATGCTAAAAAAAATAACCAAAAATCGCTCAAAATTTTTAAAAAATGCTCAAAATAAAAATGCTCAAAATAAAAATAAAAATGTAAATGTTCAAAATAAAAATAAAATGTTCCAAAACTCCCCAAAAATCAATGAAAAACCCCCCTAAAAATGCTAGAAAAAATACCAAAAATCGCTCAAAATTAAAAAAATGCTCAAAATAAAATAAAAATGCTCAAAATAAAATAAAAATAAAAATGTTCAAAATAAAAATAAAAATGCTCAAAATAAAAAATAAAAATAAAAATGTTCAAAATAAAAATAAAATGTTCCAAAACTCCCAAAAATCAGTCAAACCTCCCCTAAAAATGCTAAAAAAAAATACCAAAAATCGCTCAAAATTTAAAAAAAAATGCTCAAAATAAAAATAAAAAATGCTCAAAATAAAAATAAAATGTTCAAAATAAAATAAAAATGTTCAAAATAAAAATAAAATGTTCCAAAAACTCCCCAAAAATCAGTCAAACCTCTCCTAAAAATGCTAAAAAAAATTACCAAAAATCGCTCAAAATTTTTAAAAATGCTCAAAATTAAAAATAAAAATGCTCAAAATAAAAAATAAAAATGCTCAAAATAAAAATAAATATAAAAATGCTCAAAATAGAAATAAAAATAAAAATGTTCAAAATAAAAATAAAATGTTCCAAAAACTCCCCAAAAATCAATAAAAAAACCCCTAAAAAAGCTTTAAAAAATTATTAAAAATTGCTCAAAATTAAAAATAAAAAGCTCAAAATCCCCCAAACCCCCCCCCCCATTTAAAGGGATTCCCTCCCCCTCCCGGGTCGGGATTTTGGGGTGAATTTCCCGGATTTTGGGGTCAACCCCCCAATTCTGGGGTGAACTCCGTGGATTTCTGGGTCCTGCCCCGTTTTTTGGGGTGAATTCCCGGGGTTTTGGGGTCGATCCCCTGAATTTGGGGTGAACTCCGCGGATTTCTGGGTCCCGCCCCGTTTTTGGGGTGAATTCCCGGGGTTTTGGGGTCAATCCCCAATTCTGGGGTGAACTCTGCGGATTTCTGGGTCCTTCCCCGATTTTGGGGTGAATTCCGGGGTTTTGGGGTCGATCCCCCGGTTTTGGGGTGAACTCCGCGGATTTCTGGGTCCTGCCCCGTTTTTGGGGTGAATTTCCCGGATTTTGGGGTCAACCCCCCGATTTTGGGGTGAACTCCGTGGATTTCTGGGTCCCCGCCCCGTTTTTGGGGTGAATTCCCGGATTTTGGGGTCGATCCCCAATTCTGGGGTGAATTCTGCGGATTTCTGGGTCCTGCCCCGTTTTTGGGGTGAATTTCCCGGATTTTGGGGTTGACCCCCCGATTCTGGGGTGAACTCCGTGGATTTCTGGGTCCCGCCCCGTTTTTTGGGGTGAATTCCTGGGGTTTTGGGGCTCACTTGAGGGGGTACATGCGCAGAGCCACGTCCATGCCGGGGCAGTAGGAGAGGAACGCGGCCAGCGCCGTCTCCTCGAAGAGCCCGAAAATCAGGATTTTGTTCCTAAAAAAAAACAGCAGGAAAAAACAAAAATCGTCATCGGGAGCCCCCAAATCCGAGAGAATCGACCCCGAAATGCGGCCCCCCCAAAAAACCCAAAAATCGGGATTTTGTTCCTAAAAAAACCCCACAAAAACCAGCCCAAAACGCGTCAGTGGGAATAACCCAAAATTCAGCCAAAGTCCCCTCAATTTTCCCCCAAAATTCCCCCAAAGTCCCCTCAATTTTCCCCCAAAATTCCCCAAAGTCCCCCCAATTTTCCCCCAAAATTCCCCCCAAAAAATCTCTAAAATCCCCCAAAATTCCCCCCCCAAAATTCCCCATAATTCCCACTAAATTCCCCCCAAAATCCCCCAAAATTCCCCTCGAAAATTGCCCCTAAAAAATCTCTAAAATCCCCCCAAAATCCCCCAAAATTCCACCCCAAAAATTCCCCATAATTCCCACAAAATTCCCCCCAAAATCCCCTTCCCAAATTCTCCCCAAAATCCCCCCTAAAATTCCCCAAAAATCCTCCCAACATTTTCTCGAAAATTCCCCAAAATCCCTATAATTCCTCCCCAAAAAATTCCACAAAATTTCCCCCGAATTCCCCCTAAAATTCCCCCAAAATTCCACCCAAAATCCTCCCCAAATTGCCCCAAAATTCCCCCCAAAAAATTCCCTGAAATTCCCACAAAATTTCCCCTAAAATCCCTGCCCAAAAATTCCACAAAATCCCCCCCAAAATCCCCCCAAAATCCCCGGGGCCTCTGCTCTTTCCTGGGGACCTTCCCAGGATTTTGGGGACCCCCCCCCAGAATTTTGGACCCCCCAGAATTTTGGGGACCCCTCCCCAAATTCAGCCCCCTCCTGAGTTTTTTCTCCCCAATTTTTTGGGGGATTCTCCCAGGATTTTGGGGTCTCCTTGGGATTTTGGAGACCCCCCTAAAATTTGGGGACCTCCCCAGAATTTCGGAGACCCCCCTAAGAATTTCGGGGACCCCCCCCAGAATTTTTGGGACCCCTCCCCAAATCCATTTCTCCTCCTGCTCCCATTAACGCCCCATCCACGCTTTGACCTCCCCAATTTTTGGGGGATTCTCTCAGGATTTTGGGGGCCTCCCTGGGATTTTGGGGACCCCTCCCAGAATTTTGGGGACCTCCCAGAATTTTGGGACCCCCCCAGAATTTTGGGACCCCCCCCCCCCGAATTTTGGGACCCCTCAAATCCATTTCCCTTCCTCCTCCCATTAAGGCCCCATCAACGCTTTGACCTCCCCAATTTTTGGGGGGATTCTCCCAGGATTTTGGGGACCTCCCCAGAATTTTGGGGACCTCCCCCAGAATTTCGGGACCCCCCCAAGATTTTTCCCCCCCTCCCCAGAATTTGGGGACCCCCCCCCCAGAATTTTGGGGACCCCTCCTCAAATCCATTTCCCCTCCTCCCATTAACGCCCCATCCACGCTTTGACCTCCCCAATTTTCAGGGAAATTCAGGGATTCTCCCAGAAATTCGGGGACCTCCCCCAGAATTTTGGGGACGCCCTCCCCAGAATTTTGGGGACCCCTCCCCGAATTTCGGGGCCCCCCAGACCCACTTCATGCCCTGCTGGAAGACGGAGTTGCGCCGCGTCTTGCAGATGATGAGGTCGGCCCACTGCACGACGACGATGCTGACGAAGAACGCCGTGTGGCACGTGAACTCCACCACCTTGCGCTGCTCGTACGTCTGGGGGGGCCGGGGGGGCTCGGGTCAGGGACCCCTCCTCAAAGGAACGGGGTCGGCCCAGCCGGGACGCGCCCCGAAAAAACCCCGGCCCGAAAAGGCGGAAAACGGCCTCAAAAAAATGGGTGAAATGTGCGTGGAGATTGGGCAAAATGGGGCTGAATAAAAGGGGCAAAATGGCCATGAGGAATTATCAAAAGAGCCCCCAAAAAATGATTGGAATGACCCCAAAAAAAGGGTCAAAATGGCCATGAGGAATTATCAAAGAGCCCCCAAAAAAATGATTGGAATGACCCCAAAAAAAGGGTCAAAATGGCCATGAGGAATTATCAAAAGAGCCCCCAAAAAAATGATTGGAAGGACCCCCAAAAATGATCAAAATGGCCCCCAAAAATGACCAAAATGGCCACGAAAAATTATCAAAACAGCCCCCAAAAAATGATTGAAATGGCCCCAAAAAATGGTCAAAATGCCCCCAAAAAATGATTGAAATGGCCCCAAAAAATGATCAAAATGGCCCCAAAAAATGATTGAAATGGCCCCAAAAAATGATCAAAATGGCCCCCAAAAAATGATTGAAATGCCCCCAAAAAAATGATCAAAATGGCCCCCAAAAATGATCAAAATGGCCGCCCAAAAATGATCAAAACGCCACCAAAAATGATCAAAACAGCCCCCAAAAAAAGACTGAAATGACCCCCAAAAAAAATGATCAAAATGGCCCCCAAAAATGGTCAAAATGCCCCCAAAAATGATCAAAATGCTCTCAAAAAATGATCAAAATGGCCCCCAAAAATGATCAAAATGGCCGCCAAAAATGATCAAAATGCCCCTAAAAAAATGTTCAAAAAGCCCCCAAAAAATGATCAAAAAGCCCCCCCAAAAAAAGATCAAAATTGCTCAAAACGCCTCCCCAAAAATAGCTCAAAATGCCCCCCCGAAAAATGGTCAAAATTCCCCAAAAAATGCTCAAGACACCCCACAAAAAAATGGTCCAAAAATGGTCAAAAAATGGTGAAAATGCCCCAAAAAATGCTCAAGACACCCCACAAAAAATGGTCAAAAAATGGTCAAAATGCCCCAAAAAAGCTCTGGTTTTAGGAATCCCCATTTTCAGAGATCCCTATTTTTTTTGGGGATTCCCATTTTTGGAGACTTCTGTTTTTTGGGACCCCCCCATTTTTGGGGATCCCTGTTTTTCAGGATTCTGATTTTTCGGGGATCCCCCATTTTTTGGCACCCCCATTTTTAGGAATCTCCATTTTTCAGGATTCCTGGTTTTGGGCACCCCCATTTTTTTGGCACCCCCCATTTTTCAGGGACCCCCATTTTTGGGGACCCCCATTTTTTGGGGATCCCTCATTTTTTGGCACCCCCATTTTTTGGGACCCCCATTTTCAGAAATCTCCATTTTTTGGGCACCCCCATTTTCGGGCACCCCCATTTTTTTGGCACCCCCATTTTTCGGGGATCCTCCATTTTCGGACACCCCCATTTTCAGGAATCTCCATTTTTCAGAACCCCCATTTTTCGGGCATCCCCCATTTTTTGGCACCCCCATTTTCAGGAATCTCCATTTTTTTGGCACCCCCATTTTCGGGCACCCCCATTTTTTGGCACCCCCATTTTTGGGGACCCCCATTTTCGGGGAGTGCCATTTTTCAGGATTCATGTTTTTGGAGATCCCCATTTTTTGGGGACCCCCATTTTCATGAATCTCCATTTTTCAGGACCCCCATTTTCGGGCATCCCCCATTTTTTGGCACCCCCATTTTCAGGAATCTCCATTTTTTTGGCACCCCCCATTTTTCAGGACCCCCATTTTCGGGCACCCCCATTTTTCAGGACCCCCATTTTTTAGGACCCCCATTTTCAGGAATCTCCATTTTTCAGACCCCCCATTTTCAGGAATCTCCATTTTTTGGCACCCCCATTTTCGGGCACCCCCATTTTTTGGCACCCCCATTTTTTTGGCACCCCCATTTTCAGGAATCTCCATTTTTCCGAACCCCCATTTTCAGGCATCCCCCATTTTTCGGGACCCCCCATTTTCGGGCACCCCCATTTTTCAGGACCCCCATTTTCAGGAATCTCCATTTTTCATCATTCCTGTTTTTGGGCACCCCCATTTTTTTGGCACCCCATTTTTTTGGCACCCCCATTTTTCGGGGACCCCCGTGTTTCGGGGGGGCACGCACCCACTGCTGCCCGTAGGAGTCCTCCAGGTCGTTGATGGTGCGGTCGTCCCAGCGCAGCCGGATCCCCACCAGGCACGAGGGCAGGAACCCGTTCTCTGCCAGGATCACAAAGTAGGCGAAGAACCCGCCCAGTGCCTGGATCATCCCTGCGGGAAAACCGCGGCTCAGGGGGGCAGCGGGAGCCAATGGGAGCCGGCGGGAGACAACGGGAGCCAATGGGAGCCAATGGGAGTCAGCAGGAGCCAACAGGAGCCAACAAAACTCAACAGGAGCCAACGGGAGCCAGCGGGAGCCAATGGGAGACAATGGGAGCCAATGAAACTCAACAGGAGCCAATGGGAGTCAACGGGAGCCAATGGGAGACAATGGGAGCCAATGAAACTCAACAGGAGCCAATGGGAGTCAACGGGAGCCAATGGGAGTCAGTGAAACTCAACGGGAGCCAATGGGAGTCAATGAAACTCAACAGGACCCAATGGGAGTCAGCGGGAGCCAATGGGAGTCAGCGAACTCAACTGGAGCCAATGGGAGCCAACAGGAGCCAACGGGAACCAATGGGAACCAATGAAACTCAACTGGAGCCAATGGGAACCAATGGGAGTCAATGAAACTCAACAGGAGCCAACAGGAGCCAATGGGAGCAAATGAAACTCAGCAGGACCCAATGGGAGCCAATGGGATTTCAACAGGAGCCAATGAGAGTCAATGGGAGCCAGCGGGAGCCAATGGGAGTCAGTGAAACTCAACAGGAGCCAATGGGAGTCAATGGGAGCCAGCGGGAGCCAATGGGAGTCAACAGGAGCCAACGGGAGCCAATGAAACTCAACAGGACCCAATGGAGTCAGCAGGAGCCAATGGGAGCTAACGAAATTCAACTGGAGCCAATGGGAGCCAATGGGAGTCAATGAAACTCAACTGGAGCCAATGAAATTCAACAGGACCCAATGGGAGCCAATGGGAGCCAATGAAACTCAATGACTGACCATGAGTGACCCCCGAGTGACCCCTGAGTGACCCCCGAGTGACCCCTGACCGATCTGGCCGTAGGCCGTGGTGATGAGCCGCTCGTTGACCATGGCTGACCATGGATGACCATGAATGACCATGGGTGACCATGGCTGACCATGACTGACCCGAGTGACCCCGAGTGACCCCTGAGTGACCCCTGGGAGTGACCACTGACCGATCTGGCCGTAGGCCATGCTGATGAGCCGCTCGTTGACCATGGATGACCATGGATCACAATGGATGACCATGACTGACCATGACTGACCATGGCTGACCATAGATGGCCATGACTGACCCGAGTGACCCCTGAGTGACCCCAGTGAGTGACCACTGACCGATCTGGCCGTAGGCCATGCTGATGAGCCGCTCGTTGACCATGGATCACAATGGATCACAATGGATGACCATGACTGACCATGGATGACCATGACTGACCATGGCTGACCATGACTGACCCGAGTGACCCCTGAGTGACCCCGAGTGACCCCAGTGAGTGACCACTGACCGATCTGGCCGTAGGCCATGCTGATGAGCCGCTCGTTGACCATGGCTGACCATGGATGACCATGGATGACCATGGCTGACCATGGATGACCATGGATGACCATGACTGACCCGAGTGACCCCTGAGTGACCCCCGGGAGTGACCACTGACCGATCTGGCCGTAGGCCATGCTGATGAGCCGCTCGTTGACCATGACTGACCATGAATCACAATGGCTGACCATGACTGACCATGGCTGACCATGACTGACCATGACTGACCCGAGTGACCCCTGGGAGTGACCAGTGAGTGACCACTGACCGATCTGGCCGTAGGCCATGCTGATGAGCCGCTCGTTGACCATGACTGACCATGACTGACCATGGATGACCATGGATGACCATGACTGACCCGAGTGACCCCTGACTGACCCGAGTGACCCCTGAGTGACCCCTGGGAGTGACCACTGACCGATCTGGCCGTAGGCCATGCTGATGAGCCGCTCGTTGACCATGGATGACCATGGCTGACCATGGCTGACCATGACTGACCCGAGTGACCCCCGACTGACCCGAGTGACCCCTGAGTGACCGCAGTGAGTGACCACTGACCGATCTGGCCGTAGGCCATGCTGATGAGCCGCTCGTTGACCATGGATGACCATGGATGGCCATGACTGACCATAACTGACCCGAGTGACCCCTGACTGACCCGAGTGACCCCCGAGTGACCCCTGGGAGTGACCAGTGAGTGACCACTGACCGATCTGGCCGTAGGCCATGCTGATGAGCCGCTCGTTGACCAGTTTGTCGCTCCGGGGGTTCCGCGGCTGCCGTTTCATGATGTCGCTCTCGGCCGCCTCGTAGGCCAGGGAGATGGCCGGGACCTGGGGGGGACACCCCAAAAATTTGGGGGATTTTGGGGGGGTCCCGGAGGGTGGGAACACCCCAAAAAATTTGGGGGATTTTGGGGAAAAAACCCCGAAAATGAGGGGTCAGGGTTTGGGGGGAAATACCAAAAATTTGGGATTTTCTAAGGGATTTTAAGGCAAACCCGGGGGAAACACCTGAAAAATTTTGGGGGATTTTGGGGGGGTCCCGGAGGGTGGGAACACCCCGAAAAAATTGGGGGATTTTGGGGAAAAAAACCCCGAAAATGAGGGGTCAGGATTTGGGGGGAATACCAAAATTTGGGATTTTCTAAGGGGATTTTAAGGCAAACCCGGGGGAAACACCTGAAAAATTTTGGGGGATTTTGGGGGGGGTCCCGGAGGGTGGGAACACCCGAAAAAATTGGGGGATTTTGGGGGAAAAAACCCCGAAAATGGGGTCAGGATTTGAGGGGAAACATCAAAAATTTGGAGTCAGGATTTGGGGGGAAACATCAAAAATTTGGGATTTTCTAAGGGGATTTTAAGGGGAACACCTGAAAAATTTTGGGGATTTTGGGGGGGTCCCAGAGGGTGGGAACGCCCTGAAAAAATTGGGGGATTTTGGGGGAAAAACCCCGAAAATGAGGGGGTCAGGATTTGGGGGAAACCCCGAAAATGAGGGGTCAGGATTTGGGGGGAAACATCAAAAATTTGGGATTTTGTAGGGGGGGATTTTAAGGGGAACCTGGGGGGAACACCTGAAAAATTTGGGGGATTTTGGGGGGGTCCCGGAGGGTGGGAACACCCCAAAAAAATTCGGGGGATTTTTGGGGGAAAAAACCCCGAAAATGAGGGGTCAGGATTTGGGGGGAAACATCAAAAATTTGGGATTTTGTAGGGGGGGATTTTAAGGGGAACACCAGAAAAATTTTGGGGGATTTTGGGGGGTCCCGGAGCGTGGGAACACCCCGAAAAAATTGGGGGATTTTGGGGAAAAAACTCCGAAAATGAGGGGTCAGGGTTTGGGGGGAAACATCAAAAATGAGGGGTCAGGATTTGGGGGGAAACATCAAAAATTTGGGATTTTCTAAGGGGGGATTTTAAGAGGAACACCTGAAAAATTTTGGGGGATTTTGGGGAGTCCCGGAGGGTGGGAACGCCCCAAAAAAATTGGGGGATTTTGGGAAAAAAAACCCGAAAATGAGGGGTCAGGATTTGGGGGTTTCTGGGGTGGATTTTGGGGTTTCTGGGGTGGATTTTGGTGAATTTGGGAACTCTGGGGTGGATTTTGGTGGATTTGGGGTCCCTGGATGGATTTTTGGGGTCTCTGGACAGATTTGAGGTGGATTTGGGGTGGATTTGGGGTTTCTGGATGGATTTGGGAAGTTTTTTAGGGTTTCTGGGTAGATTTTGACGGTTTCTGGCCGGATTTTGGGTTGAATTTCAGGGTTTTTGGGTCCCTCACCATGTCGGTGCCCAGGTCGATGCAGAGGATGGTGATGGTGCCCAGCGGCGGCGGATTTGGGGTGGATTTGGGATTTTTTTGGGGTTTCTGGTTGGATTTGGATTTTCACAGTTTCTGGGCGGATTTTGACGGTTTCTGGCCGGATTTTGGGGTGAATCCCGGGGTTTTTGGGTGAATCCCGGGGTTTTTGGGTCCCTCACCATGTCGGTGCCCAGGTCGATGCAGAGGATGGTGATGGTGCCCAGCGGCAGCGGATTTGGGGTGGATTTGGGATTTTTTAGAGTTTCTGTGTGAATCTGGGATTTGACGGATCGGGGCTGGATTTTAGGTTGAATCCCGGGGTTTTTGGGGTGAATCCCGGGGTTTTTGGGTGCCCTCACCATGTCGGTGCCCAGGTCGATGCAGAGGATGGTGATGGTGCCCAGTGGCAGCGGGATTGGGGTGATTTGGGGTGGATTTTGGGGATTTTGGGGATTTGATGGATTTTGACGGTTTCTGGCCGGATTTTGGGTTGAATTTCAGGGTTTTTGGGTCTCCCTCACCATGTCGGTGCCCAGGTTGATGCAGAGGATGGTGATGGTGCCCAGCGGCAGCGGATTTGGGGTGGATTTGGGATTTTTTTGGGGTTTTTGGTTTGATTTGGATTTTCACAGTTTCTGGCCGGATTTTGGGGCGAATCCCGGGGTTTTTGGGGTGAATCCCGGGGTTTTTGGGTTCCTCACCATGTCGGTGCCCAGGTCGATGCAGAGGATGGTGATGGTGCCCAGCGGCAGCGGGATTTGGGTGATTTGGGGTGGATTTTGGGGATTTTGGGGATTTGATGGATTTTCACGGTTTCTGGCGGATTTTGGGTGAATCCCGGGGTTTTTGGGTTGAATCCCGGGGTTTTTGGGTTCCCCTCACCATGTCGGTGCCCAGGTCGATGCAGAGGATGGTGATGGTGCCCAGCGGCAGCGGGATTTGGGGGTGGATTTGGGATTTTTTTGGGGTTTTTGGTTTTGATTTGGATTTTCACGGTTTCTGGCCGGATTTTGGGGCGAATCCCGGGGTTTTTGGGTCCCTCACCATGTCGGTGCCCAGGTCGATGCAGAGGATGGTGATGGTGCCCAGCGGCAGCGGGATTGGGGTGATTTGGGATGGATTTGGGGATTTTGGGGATTTTCACGGTTTCTGGCCGGATTTGACGGTTTTCTGGCCGGATTTTGGGTTGAATTTCAGGGTTTTTTGGGTCCTCACCATGTCGGTGCCCAGGTCGATGCAGAGGATGGTGATGGTGCCCAGCGGCAGCGGGATGTTGGCCATGATGAACAGCAGGAACGGGGTGATCTCGGGGATGTTGCTGGTCAGGGTGTAGGCGATCGATTTCTTCAGGTTGTCGAAAATCAAACGCCCTGCACGGAGCGAAAAACGCCCGGTTTGGCCCCAAAACTGAGCCAGCCCCGCCCCGATGCCGGGGAGGGTGGGGGGGAAGCGGCCGCCCAGGAGGGTCTCACCTGTCCCAGGCACCTCACCTGTCCCAGGTATCTCACCTGAACCAGGTATCTCACCTGTCCCACACCTGTACCTGGTACCTCACCTGTCCAAGGTATCTCACCTGTCCCATACCTGTCCCAGGTGTATCTCACCTGTCCCAGGTACCTCACCTGTCCCCCCCACCTGTACCTGGTACCTCACCTGTCCCAGGTGTCTCACCTGTCCCACACCTGTCCCAAGTGTACCTCACCTGTCCCAGGTGTCTCACCTGTCCCACACCTGTCCCACACCTGTCCCAGGCATCTCACCTGTCCCAGGTGTATCTCACCTGTCCCACACCTGTCCCAGGTGTATCTCACCTGTCCCACACCTGTCCCCAGGTCCCATACCTGTCCCATACCTGTCCCAGGTGTACCTCACCTGTCCCACACCTGTCCCACACCTATCCCAGGTCCCATACCTGTCCCAGGTGTATCTCAGGTGTTCCTCACCTTCCTCCACCCCTGTCACAATCGATGCGAAGTTGTCGTCCAGCAGGATCACCTGTCCCACACCTTTCCCTGGTATCTCACCTGTCCCATACCTGTCCCATACCTATCCCAGGTGTATCTCACCTGTCCAGGTGTGTCTCACCTTCCTCCACCCCTGTCACTATCGATGCGAAGTTGTCGTCCAGCAGGATCACCTGTCCCATACCTGTCCCACACCTATCCCAGGTCCCTCACCTGTCCCACACCTGTCCCAGGTGTATCTCAGGTGTGTCTCACCTTCCTCCACGCCCGTGACGATCGATGCGAAGTTGTCGTCCAGCAGGATCACCTGTCCCACACCTGTCCCAGGTATCTCACCTATCCATACCTATCCCATACCTGTCCCTCACCTGTCCCAGGTGTGTTTCTCACCTTCCTCGACCCCCGTGACGATGGATGCGAAGTTGTCGTCCAGCAGGATCACACCTGTCCCACACCTGTCCCATACCTATCCCAGGTCCCACACCTATCCCATACCTGTCCCAGGTGTATCTCACCTGTCCAGGTGTGTTCCTCACCTTCCTCCACGCCGGTGACAATCGACGCAAAGTTGTCGTCCAGCAGGATCACCTGTCCCACACCTGTCCCAGGTACCTCACCTATCCCATACCTATCCCATACCTATCCCATACCTGTCCCTCACCTGTCTCAGGTGTGTTCCTCACCTTCCTCCACCCCTGTCACTATCGATGCGAAGTTGTCGTCCAGCAGGATCATGTCGGCCGCCTGCCCCAGGTATCTCACCTGTCCCACACCTGTCCCACACCTATCCCAGGTCCCATACCTGTCCCAGGTGTATCTCAGGTGTATCTCAGGTGTGTTCCTCACCTTCCTCCACCCCTGTGACAATGGATGCGAAGTTGTCGTCCAGCAGGATCACCTGTCCCACACCTATCCTGTACCTGTCCCACACCTGCCCCGGGTATCTCACCTATCCCATACCTATCTCAGGTGTATCTCACCTGTCCAGGTGTGTCTCACCTTCCTCCACCCCCGTGACGATGGAGGCGAAGTTGTCGTCCAGCAGGATCACCTGTCCCACACCT
This sequence comes from Agelaius phoeniceus, assembly GCF_051311805.1. Taxonomy (NCBI): domain Eukaryota; kingdom Metazoa; phylum Chordata; class Aves; order Passeriformes; family Icteridae; genus Agelaius; species Agelaius phoeniceus. The sequence continues at coordinate 127,056 of NC_135297.1, forward strand.
GTCCCACACCTGCCCCGGGTATCTCACCTATCCCATACCTATCCCAGGTCCCACACCTGTCCCACACCTATCTCAGGTGTGTATCTCACCTGTCCAGGTGCGTTCCTCACCTTCCTCGACCCCTGTCACTATCGATGCGAAGTTGTCGTCCAGCAGGATCACCTGTCCCACACCTTTCCCTGGTATCTCACCTATCCCATATCTATCCCATACCTGTCCCATACCTATCTCAGGTGTGTATCTCACCTGTCCCAGGTGTGTTTCTCACCTTCCTCCACCCCTGTGACGATGGAGGCGAAGTTGTCGTCCAGCAGGATCACCTGTCCCACACCTATCCCATACCTGTCCCACACCTGTCCCTGGTATCTCACCTATCCCATATCTATCCCATACCTGTCCCTCACCTGTCCAGGTGTGTTCCTCACCTTCCTCCACCCCTGTGACGATGGACGCGAAGTTGTCGTCCAGCAGGATCATGTCGGCCGCCTGCCCCAGGTATCTCTATCCCATACCTGTCCCACACCTATCCCAGGTACCTCACCTATCCCACACCTATCTCAGGTGTATCTCAGGTGTTTCTCACCTTCCTCCACCCCCGTCACTATTGACGCGAAGTTGTCGTCCAGCAGGATCCCACCTGTCCCACACCTTTCCCTGGTATCTCACCTATCCCATACCTGTCCCAGGTGTATCTCAGGTGTATCTCAGGTGTATCTCAGGTGTGTGTCTCACCTTCCTCCACCCCCGTCACTATTGACGCGAAGTTGTCGTCCAGCAGGATCACCTGTCCCAGGTACCTCACCTGTCCCACACCTGTCCCAGGTCCCTCACCTGTCCCATACCTGTCCCACACCTATCCCAGGTGTATCTCACCTGTCCAGGTGTGTCTCACCTTCCTCGACCCCCGTGACAATCGACGCGAAGTTGTCGTCCAGCAGGATCTCACCTGTCCCACACCTGTCCCACACCTGCCCCAGGTGTATCTCACCTGTCCCAGGTGTGTTCCTCACCTTCCTCCACCCCCGTCACGATGGAGGCGAAGTTGTCATCCAGCAGGATCCCACCTGTCCCACACGTATCCCACACCTGTCCCAGGTCCCATACCTGTCCCAGGTGTATCTCAGGTGTGTCTCACCTTCCTCCACCCCTGTGACGATGGACGCGAAGTTGTCGTCCAGCAGGATCATGTCGGCCGCCTGCCCCAGGTATCTCACCTGTCCCATACCTGTCTCAGGTGTGTATCTCAGGTGTATCTCAGGTGTTCCTCACCTTCCTCCACGCCCGTGACGATGGAGGCGAAGTTGTCGTCCAGCAGGATCACCTGTCCCACACCTGTCCCTGGTATCTCACCTATCCCATACCTGTCCCAGGTGTATCTCAGGTGTTCCTCACCTTCCTCCACGCCGGTCACTATTGACGCGAAGTTGTCGTCCAGCAGGATCATGTCGGCCGCCTGCTTGGACACGTCGGAGCCGGCGATGCCCATGGCCACGCCGATGTCGGCTTTCTTCAGCGCCGGCGAGTCGTTCACGCCGTCGCCCGTCACCGCCACGATGGCGCCCTTGGGGCGAGAAACGGGGAAAATGGGAAAAACCCCGAGGAAACGGGGGGAAAACGGGAAAAAATGGGAAAAAACGGGAAAAAACGGGGGGGAAATGGGGGGGAAATGGGGGGAAAAATTAGGGGGAAATGGGGGAGATTGGGGACATTGGGGAATTTGGGGGGAAAATTTGGGAAAAATATGGGAAAATTTGGGAAAACCAAAAAAATGGGAAAAAGCCCGAAAAAAAAGGGAAAAAACATGAAAAAATGGGAAAAAACGGGGGGGAAAAAGGTGAAAATTGGGGGGAAAATGGGGGGAAAATTAGGGGGAAATGGGGGGTTTGGGGACACTGGGGAATTTGGGGGGAAAATTTGGGAAAAAAATGGGAAAATTTGGGAAAAAAATGGGAAAACTGAAAAAATGGGAAAAAACATGAAAAAATGGGAAAAAATGGGGGGGAAATGGGGGGAATTGGGGGGAAATTAGGGGGAAAATTAAGGGGAAAAATTGGGGAAATGGGAGGTTTTGGCCGGTTTGGGGGGTTTTTTTGGGGCCGTTTTTGGGGTTTTTTTGGGGCCATTTTTGGGGCGGTTTTTGGGGCAGTTTTTGGGGCCATTTTTGGGGTTTTTTCAGGCTGTTTTTGGGGCTGGTTTTGGGGTGTTTTCGGGCCGTTTTTGGGGCTGTTTTTGGGTTTTTTCGGGCCATTTTTGAGGTTTCTGGGGCCGCTTTTGGGGCTGTTTTGGGGTTTTTTTTGGGCCATTTTTGGGGTTTTTTCAGGCTGTTTTTGGGGCTGTTTTTGGGGTTTTTTTGGGGCCATTTTTGAGGTTTCTGGGGCTGTTTTTGGGGCTGTTTTTGGGGTGTTTTCGGGCCGTTTTTGGGGCTGTTTTTGGGTTTTTTTCGGGCCATTTTTGAGGTTTCTGGGGCCGCTTTTGGGGCTGTTTTGGGGTTTTTTTCGGGCCATTTTTGGGGTTTTTTGGAGCCATTTTTGGGGGCGTTTTTGGGGGTTTTTTGGGGCCATTTTTGAGGTTTCTGGGGCTGTTTTTGGGGCTGTTTTTGGGGTGTTTTCGGGCCGTTTTTGGGGCTGTTTTTGGGTTTTTTTCGGGCCATTTTTGAGGTTTCTGGGGCCGCTTTTGGGGCTGTTTTGGGGTTTTTTTCGGGCCATTTTTGGGGTTTTTTGGAGCCATTTTTGGGGGCGTTTTTGGGGGTTTTTTGGGGCCATTTTTGAGGTTTCTGGGGCTGTTTTTGGGGCTGTTTTTGGGGTGTTTTCAGGCCGTTTTTGGGGCTGTTTTTGGGTTTTTTTCGGGCCATTTTTGAGGTTTCTGGGGCCGCTTTTGGGGCTGTTTTGGGGTTTTTTTCGGGCCATTTTTGGGGTTTTTTGGAGCCATTTTTGGGGGCGTTTTTGGGGGTTTTTTGGGGCCATTTTTGAGGTTTCTGGGGCTGTTTTTGGGGCTGGTTTTGGGGTTTTTTCGGGCCATTTTTGGGGCCATTTTTGGGTTTTTTCGGGCCATTTTTGGGGCTGCTTTTCAGGCCATTTTTCGGGCTGTTTTTGGGTTCTTTTGGGCCAGTTTTTGGGGTTTTTTGTGGCCATTTTTGGAGCTGTTTTTGGGGCCATTTTGGGGTTTTTTGGGGCCATTTTTGAGGCCATTTTGGGGGGTTTTCGGGACCATTTTTGGGGCCATTTTTGGGGGGTTTTTCGGGCCGTTTTTGGGCCATTTTTGGGGTTTGTTTGGGCCATTTTTGGGGCTGGTTTTGGGTTTTTTTCAGGCCATTTTTGGGGTTTTTTCAGGCTGTTTTTGGGGCTGTTTTCGGGGTTTTTTGGGGCCATTTTTGGGGCCATTTTTGGGTTTTTTTCAGGCTGTTTTTTGGGGCCATTTTTGAGGTTTCTGGGGCTGTTTTTGGGGCCGTTTTTGAGGCCATTTTTGGGTTTTTTTTGGGCCATTTTTGGGGGGTTTTTCAGGCCGTTTTTGGGGCCGTTTTTCGGGCCATTTTTCGGGCCGTTTTTGGGTTCTTTTGGGCCATTTTTGGGGTTTTTTGTGGCCATTTTTGGGGCTGTTTTTGGGGCCGTTTTGGGTTTGTTTGGGGCCATTTTTGGGGCTGGTTTTGGGGTTTTTTTGGGCCATTTTTGGGGCCATTTATGGGGTTCTTTTGGGCCATTTTTGTGGCCATTTTTGTGGCCATTTTTGGGGCTGTTTTTGGGGCCGTTTGGGGGTTTTTTGGGGCCATTTTTGAGGCCAATTTTGGGGGTTTTCGGGACCATTTTTCGGGACATTTTTGGGGGGTTTTTCGGGCCTTTTTTGGGGTTTTTTGGGGCCATTTTTGCGGCCGTTTTTGGGGTTTTTCGGGCCATTTTTGGGGGGTTTTTCAGGCCATTTTTGGGGCTGTTTTTCGGGCCGTTTTTGGGTTCTTTTGGGCCATTTTTGGGGTTTTTTGTGGCTATTTTTGGGGCCGTTTTTGGGGTTTTCTCGGGCCATTTTTGGGACCATTTTTGGGGTTTCCTCAGGCCATTTTTGGGGTTTTTCGGGGCCGTTTTTGGGGCCATTTTTGGGTTTTTTTCAGGCCATTTTTGGGGACATTTTTGGGCCGGTTTTGGGGTTATTTTTGAGGCTGTTTTTGGGGTGTTTTCAGGCCATTTTTGGGGCCATTTTTGGGTTTTTTTCAGGCCATTTTTGCGGCCGTTTTTGGGGTTTTTGGGGCCTTTTTTGGGGGGTTTTTCGGGCCATTTTTCGGGCCATTTTTCAGGCCATTTTTGGGGTTTTTTGGGGCTGTTTTTGGGGTTTTTTCGGGCCAGTTTTTGGGTTCTTTTCGTGCCGTTTTTTGGGTTTTTTGGGGCTGTCGCACCTGTCTCTGGCAGCCCTCGACGATGATGAGCTTCTGCTGGGGGGACGTGCGGGCGAAGACGATCTCGGTGTGGTTCTGCAGGATTTCGTCAATCTGCTCCGAGCTCATGTCCTTCAGGTCGGTGCCGTGGATCACGCACGCCTTGGCGTCCCTGAGGGAGCCCAAAAACACACGGATTTACCCCAAAAATGGTGCGGGAGCCCGAAAACACCCGGATTTACCCCAAAATGGTGCGGGAGCCCAAAAACACACGGATTTACCCCAAAAACGGTGCGGGAGCCCGAAAACACACGGATTTACCCCAAAAAATGGTGCGGGAACCCAAAAACACACGGATTTACCCCAGAAATGGCGCGGGCAACCAAAAACACCCGGATTTACCCCAAAAAATGGCGCGGGAATCCGAAAACACCCGGATTTACCCCAAAATGGTGCGGGAGCCCAAAAACACCTGGATTTAGCCCAAAAAATGGTTCAGGCAACCAAAAACACCCGGATTTAGCCAAAAAAATGGTGCAGGAATCCGAAAACCAACAGGATTTAGCCCAAAAATGGTGCAGGAACCCGAAAACCAACAGGATTTAGCCCAAAAATGGTGCGGGAACCCAAAAACCAACAGGATTTAGCCCAAAAATGGTGCGGGAACCCAAAAACCAACAGGATTTAGCCCAAAAATGGTGCAGGCAACCAAAAACACCCGGATTTAGCCCAAAAATGGTGCAGGAACCCAAAAACACCGGGATTTAGCCCAAAATGGCGCGGGAACCCGAAAACCAATGGGATTTGCCCCAGAAATGGTGCAGGAACCCTAAAATGGCTCACCTGGGGCTCACCTGGGGTTCACCTGGCTCACAGGGATGTTCAGGGTGTCTCACCTGGGGTTCACCTGGGGCTCACCTGGGGCTCACCTGGGGTTCACCTGGCTCACAGGTATGTTCAGGGATGTTCAGGATGTCTCACCTGGGGTTCACCTGGCTCACAGGTATGTTCAGGGATGTCACACCTGACTCACCTGGGGTTCACCTGGCTCACAGGTATGTTCAGCTGTGTCTCACCTGTCACACCTGTCTCTGTCACACCTGTCTGACTCACCTGGGGTTCACCTGTGTCTCTCACCTGGGGTTCACCTGGCTCACAGGTATGTTCAGGATGTCTCACCTGGGGTTCACCTGGCTCACAGGTATGTTCAGGGATGTCACACCTGGCTCACCTGGGGTTCACCTGGCTCACAGGTATGTTCAGCCGTGTCACACCTGGCTCACCTGGGGTTCACCTGGCTCACAGGTATGTTCAGGTATGTTCAGGATGTCTCACCTGGGGTTCACCTGGCTCACAGGTATGTTCAGGATGTTCAGGGTGTCTCACCTCTCTCTATCACACCTGTCTGTGTCTCACCTGGGGTTCACCTGGCTCACAGGTATGTTCAGGGTGACTCACCTGGGGTTCACCTGGCTCACAGGTATGTTCAGGGATGTCACACCTGGCTCACCTGGGGTTCACCTGGCTCACAGGTATGTTCAGGGATGTCACACCTGGCTCACCTGGGGTTCACCTGGCTCACAGGTATGTTCAGGGATGTCACACCTGACTCACCTGGGGTTCACCTGGCTCACAGGTATGTTCAGGGTGTCTCACCTGGGGTTCACCTGGCTCACCTGGGGTTCACCTGGCTCACAGGTATGTTCAGCCGTGTCTCACCTGTCACACCTGGGGTTCACCTGGCTCACAGGGATGTTCAGGGATGTCACACCTGGCTCACCTGGGGTTCACCTGGCTCACAGGTATGTTCAGCCGCGCCGCGATGTCCTCCACGGTCTCGTTGCCCTCGGAGATGATCCCCACGCCCTTGGCGATGGCCTTGGCCGTGATTGGGTGGTCCCCGGTCACCATGATCACCTGGGGGCGGGGCACAGGTGAGGGGACACAGGTGAGGGGACACAGGTGAGGCACAGGTGAGTCACAGGTGAGGGGACACAGGTGAGGGGACACAGGTGAGGGGACACCTGTGGGGACACCTGGGGGGTTTGGGGTCACCCAGGCCGTGATTGGGCGGTCCCCGGTCACCATGATCACCTGGGGGCGGGGCACAGGTGAGGGGACACAGGTGAGGGGGGCACAGGTGAGTGGGACACAGGTGTGGGGACACCTGGGGCTGGGGGGGGGGGCGGTTTGGGGGAGATTTTGGGGAGGATTTTGGGGGAAATCGGGAGGATTTGGGGATGAATTTTGGGGGGATTCAGGGGGGATTTTGAGGGAATTCAGGGGGAATTTTGGGGGGAATTTGGGGGGGATTTGGGGATGAATTTTTGGGGATTTTGGGGAATTCAGGGGGAATTTTGGGGGGAATTTGGGGAATTCAGGGGGGATTTGGGGATGATTTTTTGAGGAAATTCAGGGTGGATTTTGGGGGAATTCAGGGGGGATTTTGGGGGAATTTTGGTGGGGGTTTGGGGGAGATTTTGGGGAGGATTTTGGGGGAAATTGGGGAGGATTTGGGAGAGATTTTGGGGGGATTCAGGGGGGATTTGGGGATGAATTTTTGGGGGAATTCAGGGAGGATTTTTGGGGTGATTCAGGGATGATTTTTGAGGGGAATTCGGGGTGGATTTTGAGGGAATTTTGGGGGGATTTTGGGGGAGTTTTGGTGTGATTCGGGGATGATTTTTTGAGGGATTTTGGGGGAATTCGGGGAGGATTTTTGGGGTGATTCAGGGATGATTTTTGAGGGGAATTTGGAGGGGATTTGGGGGAATTCAGGGCGGATTTTGGGGGAATTCAGGGAGGATTTTTGGGGTGATTCAGGGATGATTTTTTGAGGGAATTCAGGGTGGATTTTAGGGGAATTCAGGGGGGATTTTGAGGAAATTCAAAGGGATTTTTTGAGGGAATTCTGGGGGGATTTTGGGGGAATTCGGGGAGTTTTGGTGTGATTCAGGGATGATTTTTGAGGGGAATTCTGGGGTGGATTTTGGGGGAATTCAGGGAGGATTTTTGGGGTGATTCGGGGATGGTTTTTGAGGAAATTCAGGGTGGATTTTGAGGGAATGTTGGGGGGATTTTGGGGGGGTTTTGGGGTGATTCGGGGAGGATTTTTTGAGGGAATTCTGGGGGGATTTTGGGGGAATTCGGGGGGGATTTTTGAGGAAATTCAAAGGGAATTTTTGAGGGAATTCAGGGCGGATTTTGGGGGAATTCGGAGGGGATTTGGGGGAATTCGGGGAGGATTTTTCGAGGGGATTTTGGGGGATTTCGGGGGGCATTTTGAGGAAATTCAGGGGGGATTTTTGAGGAAATTCAAAGGGATTTTTTGAGGGAATTCGGAGGGGATTTGGGGCAATTCGGGGGAGGATTTTTCGAGGGGATTTTGGGGGGATTTCGGGGGGATTTTCGGGGGTCCCACCTTGATGCCGGCGCTGCGGCATTTGCCGACGGCGTCGGGCACGGCGGCGCGGGGGGGGTCGATCATGGACATGAGCCCCACGAAGCAAAGGTTGTCGGTGGCGAAGTTGACGTCGTCGCAGTCGAAGGCGAAGCCCTTGGGGTACTGCTCCTCGGGCAGGTAGAAGTGGCAGAAACCTGCACGGGGGAGACACCAAAAATTGCCTGAATTCGGCCCAGAAATCGGCCTGAAAATCGGACCAAAAATAGGCTCAAAGTAGGCTCAAAAATCAGACCAAAAATTGGCCCAAAATCAGCTCAAAAATCGGCCCAAAAATCGGCCCAAAAATCGGCCCAAAAATCAGACCAAATATCGGACCAAAAAACGGCCTAAAAATCAGACAAAAAACCAGACCAAAAAGCAGCCCAAAATCGGCCCAAAAATCGGCCCAAAATCAGACCAAAATCAGACCAAAATCAGCGCAAAAATCGGCCCAAAATCAGACCAAAAATCAGCCAAAAAACTGCCTGAATTCACCCCAGAAATCGGCCCAAAAATCGGCCCAAAATCGGCCCAAAATCAGCCCAAAAATCAGACCAAAAATCAGACCAAAATCACCCCAAAAATCAGACAATAAATGAGCCCAAAATTGGCCCAAAAATCAGACCAAAAATCAGACCAAAAATTGGCCCAAAAATCGGCTCAGAAATCGGCCCAAAAATCGGCCCAAAAATCGGCCCAAAATCAGACCAAAATCAGCGCAAAAATCAGACCAAAATCAGACCAAAAATCGGCCCAAAATCAGACCAAAATCAGACCAAAAATCAGACCAAAAATCGGCCAAAAATCAGCCCAAAATCAGACCAAAATCAGCGCAAAAATCAGACCAAAATCAGCCCAAAAATCGGCCCAAAATCAGACCAAAATCAGCCCAAAAATCAGACCAAAAATCAGACAAAAAATGAGCCCAAAAATCGGCCCAAAATCAGTCCAAAAATCGGCCCAAAATCAGCTCAAAAATCGGCCCAAAATCAGACCAAAATCAGCGCAAAAATTGGCCCAAAATCGGCCCAAAAATCGGCCCAAAAATTGGCCAAAAATCAGACCAAAAACAGCCCAAAAATCGGCCCAAAAATTGGCCAAAAATCAGACCAAAATCAGCTCAAAAATCGGCCCAAAATCAGACCAAAATCAGCTCAAAAATCGGCCCAAAATCAGACCAAAATCAGCGCAAAAATTGGCCCAAAATCGGCCCAAAAATCGGCCCAAAAATTGGGCCAAAAATCAGACCCAAATCAGACCAAAATCAGCGCAAAAATTGGCCCAAAATCGGCCCAAAAATCGGCCCAAAAATTGGCCAAAAATCAGACCAAAAACAGCCCAAAAGTCGGCCCAAAATCAGACCAAAATCAGCCCAAAAATCACCCCAAAAATCCTCCAAATTCATCTCAAAAATCACCCTAAATATCCTCCAAATTCATCTGAAAAATCAGCCCCAAAATCCTCCTAATTCATCTCAAAAATCACCCCTAAAATAAAACACTAAAAAACTCCCCAAATTAAAAAAAAAATTTAAAAAAATTTTAAAAAACCCCAAAAAATTTAAAAAAAACCTGCAAAAAAACCCTCAAAAAAATCCTGAAAAAATCTCAAAAAAAATCCAAAAATCCCTTAAAATAAAACCCCCAAACCCTCCCCAAAATTAAAAAAAATTAAATAAAAAAAAAAAGAATTGAAAAGAATTCAAAAAAACCTGCAAAAAACCTGCAAAAAAACCCCCAAAATATTTCAAAAAATTTCCAAACATCCCCCCAAAAATCCCCTAAAATAAACCACTAAAAAACTCCCCAAAATTAAAAAAAAAATTTAAAAAAATACAAAAAAATACAAAAGATTTAAGAAAAAAACAGCAAAAAAACCTGAAAAAAATCCAAAAAAATCCAAAAAAAAATCCAAAAAAATCTGAAAAAAATCCAAAAAAAATCCAAAAAAACCCCCAAAAAATCCGAAAAAAATCCCAAAATCCCAAATTCCCCCAAATCCTCACCGAGCACCCTCTCTCCGAGGCCGCCCAGCTCCAGGTAGGCGTTCTGGAAGGCCTCCTTCATCTCCTCGTCCAGCGGCTGCTCCTTGCCCTGCAGCAGGATGGTGGAGCAGCGGTCCAGGATGCGCTCGGGCGCGCCCTTCATCACCAGCAGGTACCGGTTGTCGTTGGGGTCCTCGGTCTCGTGGATCGACAGCTGGGGTGAAAATCGGCCTTTTTGGGTCTTTTCGGAATTTTGGGAATTCTGGGATTTTCTTTAGGGGGGGTTTGGGCCGTCCAGGTGGGGATTTTCCCACCCAAAATGGGAAATAAATTGAATTTTTGGGGATTTTTTTAAAGGCGTCATTGGATTTTTTGGGGAATTTTTGGAGGGTCCCCAAAATTCATATTTACCTGACAAACCAGGAGGGGAAAGAAATTGAATTTTTGGGGATTTTTTAAAGGCATCGTTGGGGTCCTCGGTCTCGTGGATCGACAGCTGGGGCGAAAAACGCCCGGTTTGGGTCTTTTCAGAATTTTCAGAGTCCCAGGATATTTTTTTTGGGGGGTTTGTCCTGTCTAGGTGGGGATTTTCCCACCCAAAATAGGAAATAAATTGAATTTTTGGGGATTTTTTAAAGGCGTTATTGGGGTTATTTACCCGACCAGGCGTTATTTACCCAACCAGCCAAAATGGGAAATAAATTGAATTTTTGGGGATTTTTTAAAGGCGATTTTTTCAGTCTTGCGGATCAAGAGCTGGGGCGAGAAAACGGGAATTTGGGATTTTTTTTAAGATTTTTTGGGGAATTTTTGGAGGGTCCCCAAAGTTCCTATTTACCTGACAAACCAGGAGGGGAAATAAATTGAATTTTTGGGGATTTTTTTAAAGGCGTCGTTGGGGTCCTCGGTCTCGTGGATCGACAGCTGGGGTGAAAATTGGCCTTTTTGGGTCTTTTCGGAATTTTGGGAATTCCGGGATATTTTTTAGGGGGGGTTTGGGCCGTCTAGGTGGGGATTTTCCCACCCAAAATGGGAAATAAATTGAATTTTTTGGGATTTTTTTGAAGGTGTCGTTGGGGTCCTCGGTCTCGTGGATCGACAGCTGGGGTGAAAAACGCCCGTTTTGGGTCTTTTGGGGATTTTGGGAATCCCGGGATATTTTTTGGGTTCCCCTTGGTGTTTTCAGTTTCCCCTTCAGGTTTTTTGTGTTCCCCTTGGGTTTTTGGTGGTTTTTTTTGGTTTTTGGTGTTTTTTTGGGTTTTTGGTGTTCCTCTCGGGTTTTTTGGTGTTTCCCCTCATTTTTTGGGTGTTTTTTTCGGTTTCTGGTGGTTTTTTGGGTTTTTGGTGTTTTTTTGGTTTTTGGTGGGGTTTTTTTTTTTTTTGGTGGGTTTTTTTTTTGTTTTTGCTGTTTTTTTGGGTTTTGGTGGGGGTTTTTTCGGTTTTTGGTGTTTTTTTGGTTTTTGGTGGGGTCTTTTTTTGGTTTTGGTTGTTTTTTTTTTTTGGTGGGGTTTTTTTTGTTTTTGGTGTTTTTTTGGGGTTTGGTGTTTCTTTTGTTTTTTGGTGGGGTTTTTTTGGGTTTTTGGTGGGGTTTTTTTGGGTTTTTGCTGGTTTTTTGGGGGTTTTTTCGGTGCGGTTTTTTTGGGGTTTTTCGGTGCAGTTTTTTGGGGTTTTTCGGTGCAGTTTTTTGGGGTTTTTTGATGCAGTTTTTGGGGTTTTTTGGTGCAGTTTTTTGGGGTTTTTTTGGTGCGGTTTTTGGTGTTTTTTGGTGCAGTTTTTGGTGTTTTTTGGTGCGGTTTTTTGGGGTTTTTTTGGTGCGTTTTTTTGGGGCTTTTCAGTGCGTTTTTTTGGTGTTTTTTGGTGCAGTTTTTTGGTGTTTTTCGGTGCGGTTTTTTGGGGTTTTTCGATGCAGTTTTTTGGTGTTTTTCGGTGCAGTTTTTTGGGGTTTTTTTGGTGCAGTTTTTTGGGGTTTTTCGGTGCGGTTTTTTTGGTGTTTTTCAGTGCAGTTTTTTGGGGGTTTTTTGGGGGTTTTTTTTGTGCAGGTTTTTTGGGGGTTACCTGGTATTTGTTGGTGGAGTTGAAGGGGATCTCAGCCACTTTCTTGTTCCTCTCCCTCATGACCTTGACGGAGCCCGAGGAGAGCTCGATGCACTTGAGCAGCGCCGACTCCGAGGCGTCCCCGGCCACGTCGCGCTGCGGAGCCCGGAATCGGGGTGAGAATCCCGAAATTTGGGAATTTCAGACCCCAAAATTGGGAATTGCAACCCCCAAAAAATTGGGAATTGAAACCCGCAAAAATTGGGATGGAAACCCAAAAAAATTGGGAATTTCAAGCCCAAAAAAATTGGGAAATTCAACTCCAAAATTGGGAATTTCAACCCCCAAAATTGGGAATTGTAACACCAAAAAAATTGGGAATTTCAACCCCCAAAATTGGGAATTTCAACCCCCAAAATATTGGGAATTGCAACCCCAAAAATTGGGGTGGAAACCCAAAAAAATTGGGAATTTCAAACCCAAAGAAATTGGGAATTTCAACCCGCAAAAATTGGGGTGGAAACCCAAAAAAATTGGGAATTTCAAGCCCAAAAAAATTGGGAAATTCAACCCTAAAAAAATGTTAAAAAATTTAAAACATCTCTGAAAAAAATCTCCAAAAAACCTCCAAGAAACCCCCCGAAAACACTCAAAATACTCCCCCCCAAAAACCTGCAATTAAATCCCAAAAAATCCCCCTCCAAAAAAAAAAAAAAAAAACCAAAAAAATCCCCCAAAAAGTCCTAAAAAAAACCTCTCAAAAATACAAAAAATAAATTTAAAAAAATCTAAAAACTCTCAAAAAAATTCCCTGAAAAAAATCCTAAAAAAATTCTAAAAAATCCGCAAAAAATCTCAAAAAAAAAAATCTCCAAAAAACACTCAAAAGCACTCAAAAAACTTCCCCCAAAAATCGCAATTAAATCCCAAGAAATCCTCAAAAAAAACCAAAAACAAACCAAAAAAATCCCCCAAAAAGCAAAAAGTCCTAAAAAAAAATCTCTCAAAAATACAAAAAAATTTTTAAAAAAAATCTAAAAAAATCCCCCCCAAAAAAATCCTAAAACATTTTTTAAAAATCTGCAAAAAATCTCAAAAAAAAAAACTCCAAGATACCCCCAAAACCACTCAAAAAAATTGCAATTAAATCCCAAAAAATCCCCCCCCAAAAAAAACTCAAAAAAATCCCCCAAAAAGTCCTAAAATACGAAAAAAATTTAAAAAAAATATCTAAAAAGCCAAAAAAAAATCCCCGAAAAATCCTAAAAATTAAAAAAAAAAAAATCCACAAAAAATCTCCAAAAAAAAACCCCAAAAGGACTCAAAAAAATCGCAATTAAATCCCCAAAAAATCCTCAAAAAAAAAAAGAGAAAAACCCACCAAAAAAATCCCCCCAAAAGTCCTAAAAAAAATCTCTCAAAAATACAAAAAAAAATTTTAAAAAAATCTAAAAAATCTCCCCGAAAAATTCTAAAAAATTATTAAAAAATCCGCAAAAAATCTCTCCAAAAAAACACCAAAAACCCCCCAAAAACACTCCAAAAAATCGCAATTAAATCCCCAAAAAATCCTCCAAAAGAAAAAAAAAAAACCCCAAAAATTCCCCAAAAACTCCTAAAAAAAAACTCTCAAAAATACAAAAAAAAATTTAAAAAAAAAATCTAAAAAATCCCCATAAAAATGCCCCGAAAAATCCTAAAAAATTTTCTAAAAAAATCCGCAAAAACTCACCAAAAAACCCCCAAAAAACCCTCAAAAAAATCGCAATTAAATCCCAAAAATTCCCAATTTTTTTTTAATTTTTTTTTTTTTTTAAAAACCCTCCAAAACGCCCCAAACCCCCCTAAAACGGCACCTTGAGGATGGGCACGTTGTCCTGGCCGCCCTTGAAGACGGCGCGGTTGCAGAGCCCGGCGATGTGGCTCAGCGCCACCCACGTGGGAGAGCTCTTGTCGAACGCCGTGCCTGGGACAGGGGGGTCAGACACCAGTTCGGACCAGTATGGACCAGTATGGACCAGTAACAGACCAGTACGGACCAGTATGGACCAGTATAAACCAGTAACAGACCGGTATAAACCGGTATAAAACCAGTACGGACCAGTATGGACCAGTAACAGACTGGTATAAACCAGTATGGACCAGTACAAACCAGTATAAACCAGTAACAGACCGGTATGGACTGGTATAAAACTGGTACGGACCAGTATGGACCAGTATGGACTGGTATAAACCAGTATGGACCAGTACAAACCAGTAAAAACCAGTATATACCAGTATGAACAGGTACAAACCAGTACAGACCAGTATGGACCAGTATAAACCAGTATGGACCAGTATGGACCAGTATAAACCAGTAACAAACCAGTATAAACCGGTACGGACTGGTATAAACCAGTGCGGATCAATTTGCGCCCGTTCAGTGACGTTGCCGGGCCCCAAAACTGCCCCAAAATTGCCCCAAAATCACCCCAAAACTGCCCAAAACTCCCCCATTTTCCCCTCCCAGTCCCCCCCCAGTTTATCCCAGTCCCTCTCAATCACTCCCAGTTTGTTCCCAGTCCCTCCCAGTCCCTCCCAGTTTATCCCAGTTTATCCCAGTCCCTCCCAATCCCATCCCAGTCCCTCCCAATCCCCCCTAGTCCCTCCCAGTCCCTCCCAGTGACCCCCCAAACCCCTCCCAGTTTATCCCAGTCCCCCCCAGTCCCTCCCAGTCCCTCCCAGCCCCTCCCAGTCCCTCCCAGTTTATCCCAGTCCCCCCCCAATCCCCTCCCAGTCCCTCCCAATCCCCTCCCAGTGCCCCCCAGTCCCTCCCAGTGCCCCGTGCTGACCCGACTGGTCCTCGGTGGTGTCGGCCTCGTGGATCTGGTTGTCGAACCACATGTGGGCCACGGTCATGCGGTTCTGGGTCAGGGTCCCGGTCTTGTCGGAGCAGATGGTGGAGGTGGAGCCCAGCGTCTCCACGGCCTCCAGGTTCTTCACCAGGCAGTTCTTCCTGGCCATGCGCTTGGCAGTCAGGGTCAGGCACACCTGGGGGGGGCGGAAATGGGTCTGGGGGCTTCGTTTTGGGGTGGAAATGCCAAAAATCCCGGAGAAATTCGGTGAAAATTGGAGCTGAAAGCACCCGGAGGAACCTTCAGTTGAAGAACACCCAAATTCTGGTGGATTTTGGGGGTTTTGGGGGTTCTGGAGGGTCCCCAAATGGGTCTGGGGTCCCTAAATGGGTCTGAGGTATCAAAATGGGTCTGGGGGCTTCGTTTTGGGGGGGAAATGCCAAAAATTCCCCCCGAAATGGCGCCAGTTCCTCTCCCAGTCCATCCCAGTCCATCCCAGTCCCCAATATCTCAATTTCAATCCCCAGTATCTTAATCCAAGTCCCTCTCAATCACTCCCAGTTTGCTCTCAGTCCCTCCCAGTCCATCCCAGTCCCTCCCAGTCCATCCCAGTCCATCCCAGTTCAATCTCAATCCCCAATATCTCAATCCTAGTCCCTCTCAATCACTCCCAGTTTGCTCCCAGTCCATCCCAGTCCATCCCAATCCCCAATATCTTGGCCCCAATGGTTCCCAGTCACTCCCAGTCCATCCCAGTTTGCAGCCACTCACCGGTGACGGTGGCCAGCAGCCCCTCGGGCACGTTGGCCACGATGATGCCGATGAGGAAGATGATGGTGGATGCTCCCAGTTCAATCCCAATCCCCAATATCTCCATCCCAGTCCCTCCCAGTCCATCCCAGTTCAATCTCAATCCCCAATATCTCAGTCTCAGTCCATCCCAGTCACTCCCAGTTTGCTCCCAGTCCCTCCAGTCCATCCCAGTCCATCCCAGTTCAATCTCAATCCCCAATATCTCAATCCCAGTCCCTCCCAGTCCCTTCCAATCCCCAATATCTCAATCCCAGTCCATCCCAGTCCCTCCCAGTTGCTCCCAGTCCCTCCCAGTCCATCCCAGTCCCCAATATCTCAATCCCAGTCCCTCCCAGTCCATCCCAGTCCATCCAGTTGCTCCCAGCCACTCACGGTGACGGTGGCCAGCAGCCCCTCGGGCACGTTGGCCACGATGATGCCGATGAGGAAGATGATGGTCAGTGCTCCCAGTCCCTCCCAGTCCATCCCAGTCCATCCCAATCCCCAATATCATGGTCCCAATGGCTCCCAGGTCCATCCCAGTCCATCCCAGTTTGTCCCAGTTTGCCCCCAGCCACTCACGGTGACGGTGGCCAGCAGCCCCTCGGGCACGTTGGCCACGATGATGCCGATGAGGAAGATGACGGTGGATGCTCCCAGTGCATCCCAGTCCATCCCAGTCCATCCCAATCCCCAATATCATGGTCCCAATGGCTCCCAGTCCATCCCAGTCCATCCCAGTTTGTCCCAGTTTGCCCCCAGCCACTCACGGTGACGGTGGCCAGCAGCCCCTCGGGCACGTTGGCCACGATGATGCCGATGAGGAAGATGATGGTCAGTGCTCCCAGTTCATCCCAGTGCATCCCAGTCCCCAATATCTCAATCCCAGTAACTCCCAGTCCATCCCAGTTTGTTCCCAGTGGCTCCCAGTCCCTCCCAGTCCCTCCCAGTCCCTCCCAGTCCCTCCCAGCCACTCACGGTGACGGTGGCCAGCAGCCCCTCGGGCACGTTGGCCACGATGATGCCGATGAGGAAGATGATGGTCAATGCTCCCAGTCTATCTCAATCCCCAATATCTCAATCCCAGTCCCTCCCAGTCCATCCCAGTCGCTCCCAGTCCCTCCCAGTCACTCACGGTGACGGTGGCCAGCAGCCCCCTCGGGCACGTTGGCCACGATGATGCCGATGAGGAAGATGACGGCCTCGAGCCAGGTGTAGCCGAGGATGAGCGAGAGGATGAAGAAGGAGATGCCGAGGAAGACGGCGACGCCGGTGATGAGCTGGATGAAGTGCTCGATCTCCACGGCGATCGGCGTCTTGCCCACCTCCAGCCCCGAGGCCAGCGTGGCGATGCGGCCCATGACCGTGCGGTCACCCGTGGCGATCACCACGCCCCGGGCCGTGCCTGGGAAACGGGGGGAAAAACCGGGAAATTGGTGAAAATGGGGAAAAAAACGGGGGAATTTACATAAAATGGCCTCAAAATGGCTCCAAATGGCCTCAAAATGGCTCCAAGTCGGCCCCAAAATGGCTCCAAAATGGTCCCAAAAGAGGTTCTGGAGTGCCTGGGGTCAGCACGTCCTGAAACGTGCCTGGGAAACGGGGGAAAAAATGGTGAAAATGGTGAAAAATGGGAAAAAATGGTAAAAATGGGAAAAAATGGGAATTGAACCGAAATGGCCTCAAAATGGCCTCAAAATGGCTCCAAAATGGTCTCAAAAGAGGTTCTGGATCACCTGGGGTCACCACGCCCCGGGCCGTGCCTGGGAAATGGGAGAAAAAACAGGAAATCAGTGAAAATGGGGAAAAAGGGGAAATTGAACCAAAATGGCCTCAAAATGGCTCAAAATCGGCCCCAAAATGGCCTCAAAATGGCTCCAAAATGGTCTCAAAAATGGTTCCGGAGTGCCTGGGGCCCTACACCCAGGGCCGTGCCTGGGAAAATGGGGGAAAAAACGGGAAATTGGTGAAAACGGGGAAAAAGGGGGATTTTGGACAAAATGGCTTCGAAATGGCCTCAAAATGGCTCCAAAATGGTCCCAAAAGAGGTCCCGGAGTGCCTGGGGTCATCATGTCCTGAGCTGTGCCTGGGGATTGGGGGAAAAAACAGGGAAAATGGTGAAAAATGGGAAACAATGGGAATTGACCAAAATGGCCTCAAAATGGCCTCAAAATGGAGCAAAGTGGGAAAAAAAGGGGGAAAAGTGGTCTCAAAAGAGGTTCTGGAGTGCCTGAGGTCAGCACATCCTGAGCCGTGCCTGGGGATTGGGGGAAAAAACGGGGAAAATGGTGAAAATGGTGAAAAATGGGGAAAAATGGGTAAAAAATGGGAAAAAGTTGGAAAAAATGGGAAAAAAATGGAAAAAATGGAAAAAAAAAACCAGGAAAAAAAAAAAACAGGAAAAAACCAGGAAAAACAACAGGAAAAAAATGGGAAAAAATTGGAAAAAATGGGAAAAAAATGGGAAAAAAATGGGAATAAAAATGGGAAAAAAAATGGGAAAAAAATGGGAAAAAAGGCAGAAAAAAAGGGGAAAAAAACCAGGAAAAGAAAAGACCCTGAAAGTGGCCCCAAAATGCCTCGAATCGCCCCCAAATTTTGGGGTTTTGGGGCTCACCCTCGACGCAGTTGGTGGAGAAGAAGGTGATGTTGCGCGTCTCCAGGGGGTTGTCGTGGGTGCAGTCGGGCGAGCGCGTCTGGGGCTCCGATTCGCCCGTCAGAGAGGAGTTGTCCACCTGGAACGGGGATTTTGGGGTGAAAAACGGCGATTTTGGGAAAATTCCCTGAAAATTCCGGAGTTTTGGGGTGAATTTTGGGGTTTTTGGGGTGGATTTTGGGGGTTTTGGGGTGAATTTTGGGGTTTGTCGTGGGTGCAGTCTGCGGCTCCGATTCGCCTGTCAGGGAGGAGTTGTCCACCTGGAACGGGGATTTTGGGTGAAAAATGGGGATTTTGGGAAAATTCCCTGAAAATTCCCGGGTTTTGGGTGAATTTTGGGGATTTTGGGGTGAATTTTGGGGATTTTGGGGTGGATTTTGGGGGTTTGTCGTGGGTGCAGTCTGGGGCTCCGATTCACCCGTCAGAGAGGAGTTGTCCACCTGGAACGGGGATTTTGGGGTGAAAAACGGGGATTTTGGGAAAATTCCGGGAGGTTTGGGAAAATTCCCTGAAAATTCTGGGGGTTTTGGGTGAATTTTGGGGTGAATCTGGGGTGAATTTTGGGGGAATTTGGGGGAAATTCACGGGGATCTGGGGGAAAATTTTCCCAGGGATTTGGGGTGAATTTTGGGATTTTCAGGAAAGTTCCCAGGTTTTGGGTGAATTCAGGGGTTTTTGGGGTGAATTTTGGGGATTTTGGGGTGGATTTTGGGGTTTGTCATGGGTGCAGTCTGGGGCTCCGATTCGCCCGTCAGGGAGGAGTTGTCCACCTGAGAATGGGATTTTGGGGTGAAAAATGGGGATTTTGGGAAAATTCCGGGAGTTTTGGGGTGAAAAATGGGGATTTTGGGGTGAATTTTGGGGTTGTCGTGGGTGCAGTCGGGCGAGCGCGTCTGAGGCTCCGATTCACCCGTCAGGGAGGAGTTGTCCACCTGGGAGAGGGGATTTTGGGGTGAAAAAACGGCGATTTTGGGAAAATTCCCTGAAAATTCCCGGGGTTTTGGGGTGAATTTTGGGGTTTTTGGGGTGGATTTTGGGGTTTGTCGTGGGTGCAGTCTGGGGCTCCGATTCGCCCGTCAGGGAGGAGTTGTCCACCTGGGAAAGGGATTTTGGGGTGAAAAAACGGCGATTTTGGGAAAATTTCCCGAAAATTCCCCGGGTTTTTGGGGTGAATTTTGGGGTTTTTGGGTGAATTTTGGGGTTGTCGTGGGTGCAGTCTGCGGCTCCGATTCGTTCGCCCGTCAGGGAGGAGTTGTCCACCTGGAACGGGGATTTTGGGGTGAAAAACGGCGATTTTGGGAAATTCCAAGGGATTTTTGGGAAAATTCCCTGAAAATTCCCAGGGCATTTTTGGTTTGATTTGTCAGGATTTTCGGGGGGAAATTTCCCAGGATTTATTTTTTAATTTTCCTGGGATTTCCCAGGGCATTTTTGGGGCAATTTCCCAGGGCATTTTTGGGGCAATTTTTCCGGGATTTTTGGGGTAATTTCCTGGGATTTCTGTTGCAATTTCGCAGGTATTTTTGGGCAATTTTCCGGGGTTTTTGGGGCGATTTCCGGGATTTCTGGAGAGATTTCCCAGGGCATTTTTGGGGTGATTTCTGGGTATTTTTGGGGTAATTTCCCAGGATTTTTGGCACAATTTCCCCCAATATTTTGGGGTAATTTCCCTGTATTTCTGTCGCAATTTCCCGGGATTTCTGGCACAATTTCCAGGGTATTTTTGGGTGATTTCCCTGGATTTTTGGGGCTATTTCCGGGATTTTTGGCACAATTTCCCAGGGCATTTTTGGGGCGATTTCCCGGGATTTCTGGTGCAATTTTCCCAGGGTATTTTGGGGTAATTTCCCAGGATTTTTGGTGCAATTTCCCACAATATTTTGGGGCAATTTCCCGGGATTTCTGGAGAGATTTCCCAGGGGCATTTTTTGGAGCGATTTCCCGGGATTTTTGGGGCAATTTCCCACGATATTTTGGGGTAATTTCCCGGGATTTCTGGAGGAATTTCCCAGGGCATTTTTGGGGTAATTTCCCGGGATTTCTGGAGCAACTTCCCAGGATTTCTGTTGCAATTTCCAGGGTATTTTTGGGGTGATTTCCTGGGATTTTTGGTGCAATTTCCCGGATTTCTGGCGCGATTTCCCATGGCATTTTTGGCACAATTTCCCAGGGTATTTTTGGGGCGGATTCCCCGGATTTTTGGGGCGGTTTCCTGGGATTTCTGGTGCAATTTCCCAGGGTATTTCTGGGGCGATTTCCCGGATTTTTGGGGCTATTTCCCGGGATTTTTGGCACAATTTCCCAGGGCATTTTTGGGGCTATTTCCCGGGATTTCTGGCACAATTTCCAGGGTATTTTTGGGTGATTTCCCAGGGCATTTTTGGGGCGGTTTCCCCGGATTTTTGGGGCTATTTCCGGGATTTCTGTCGCAATTTCCCAGGGCATTTTTGGGGCAATTTCCAGTATTTCTGGCACAATTTCCCAGGGTATTTTTGGGGCGGATTCCTGGATTTTTGGGGCAATTTCCCTCTATTTCCAGCGCGATTTCCCAGGGCATTTCTGTCGCGATTTCCCGGGATTTTTGGGGCTATTTCCCTGTATTTCTGTCGCAATTTCCCAGGGTATTTTTGGTGTGATTTCCCCGGATTTTTGGCACAATTTCCCAGGGTATTTTTGGCACAATTTCCCAGGGTATTTTTTAGGTGATTTCCCAGGGTATTTTTGGGGCGATTTCCCCGGATTTTTGGGGCTATTTCCCGGGGTTTTTGGCACAATTTCCCAGGGTATTTTTGGGTGATTTCCCAGGGTATTTTTGGTGTGATTTCCCCGGATTTTGGGGCTATTTCCCAGGGCATTTTTGGGTGATTTCCCAGGGTATTTTTGGGGCGATTTCCCAGGATTTTTAGCACAATTTCCCAGGGTATTTTTGGGCGATTTCCCCGGATTTTTGGGGCTATTTCCCAGGATTTTTGGGGCTATTTCCCAGGGTATTTTTGGGGCGATTTCCCGGGATTTGGGGCCCCACCTTGCAGCCGTGTGCCGAGATGATCCTGAGGTCGGCCGGGACGCGGGTCGCCGCCCTTGACCTCCACCAGGTCCCCGACCACGACCTCCTCGGCGTTCACCTGCATCTTCTCCCCTCCCGGATCACCAGGGCTTGCTGCAAACCCGGAAATTCGGGCAATTTCGGGAATTTTGGGATTCCCCGGCGGCAGAACCCCAGAAACCCCCCAAAATTCCCCCCCAAAATTCCCCCCAAAATTGGCTTTTTCACGTCTTTCTGCCCCCCCCAAAAAAACACTTAAATCTGGAAAAAAAATGCTAAAAGGTCCCTCCTAAAAAGTCCTAAAAAATCTTAAAAAATAATCTAAAAAATCCCCCAAAAAATCCCAAACAATTTAAAAAAAAATTCCCAAAAATATTAAAAAAAATCCCAAAAATATAAAAAAAAAAAAATCCCAAACAATTAAAAAAATTCCCAAAAATATTTTAAAAAATCCCAAAAAATCCCAAAAAATCCCAAACAATTTTAAAAAATTCCCAAAATATTTTTAAAAAATCCAAAAAAATTCCAAACAATTTTTTAAAAAAATCCCAAAAATATTAAAAAAAAAAATCCCAAAAAATCCCAAAACCACCAATTTCTCCTCCAGACCCCAATTAAAATCTTCCCCAAAATTGCCATTTCCCCCCCCCAAAAAACCCCCAAACCCCTATTAAAAAAAATCCTAAAAAAAATCCCAAAAATATATTAAAAAAAAATCCAAAAAAAATCCCAAAAATCCCCAAATTTCTCCTCCAGACCCCAATTAAAATCTTTTGCTCTTCTCCAAAATTGCCATTTTTCCCCCAAAAAAACCCAAACTGCTATGAAAAAAATCCTAAAAAAAAATCCCAAAATATTAAAAAAAAATCCCAAAAAATCCCAAAAAATCCCAAATTTCTCCTCCAGACCCCAATTAAAATCTTCCCCAAAATTGCCATTTTTCCCCCCCAAAAAAACCCAAACCCCTATGAAAAAAATCCGAAAAAAAATCCAAAAAATAAAAAAAAAATCCCAAACAATTATAAAAGAAATCTCAAAGATATTTTTAAAAAATCAAAAAAATCCCAAACTATTTTTAAAAAATCCAAAAATATATTAAAAAAAAAAAAATCCCAAAAAATCCCCAAACCCCCAAATTTCTCCTCCAGACCCCAATTAACACCCAAAATCTTCCCCAAAATTGCCATTTTCCCCCCAAAAAACCCCCCAAACCCCTATGAAAAAAAATCCTAAAAAAAAATCCCAAAATATTTTAAAAAAATCCCAAAAAATCCCAAACAATTAAAAAGAAATCCCAAAAATATTTTTAAAAAATCAAAAAAAAATCCCAAACAATTTTAAAAAATCCCAAAAATATATTAAAAAAAACCCCAAACCCCCAAATTTCTCCTCCAGACCCCAATGAAAATCTTCTCCTCTTCTCCAAAATCGCCATTTTTCCCCCAAAAAAACCCCAAACTGCTATGAAAAAAATCCTAAAAAAAATCCCAAAAAATAAAAAAAAAATCCCAAGCAATTAAAAAAAAATCCCAAAAATATTAAAAAAAATCCCCAAAAAATCCCCAAAATCCCCAAATTTCTCCTCCAGCCCCCCCCAAAATCCCTCCCCAAAATCCAACTCCCGGCGCCGCCCCCGGAGCCGAAATTTCGGATTTTCCGCCCCAAAACGGGAGCGGCCCCGGCCCCAATTCCGGCCCCTGGGAACAGAAACCCCAAAATCGGCGTTTTTGGCCCCAAAGCGCACCTGGGGCACCATGTTCTTGAAGGATTCCATGATTTTGGAGCTCTTGGCCTCCTGGTAGTAGGAGAAGCAGCCGGTGATGATGACGACGGCGGCCAGGACGATGCCCAGGTACAGCTGAGGGGCAGAAAAATAAAGGATTTGGGGTCGTTTTGGGGGTTTTTGGCACAATAAAAAACCCCCCAAAAAAAATCCCCCCCAAAAACTTGCCATAAAAAAAAAAATTTAAAAAATAAAAATAAAAAAAATCCCCCCAAAAAAAACCAACAAAAAAACCCAAACAAAAAAGAAAAAAAGAAACAACAAAAAAAAAACTCACCATAAAAAAAATAAAAAAAATTCCAAAAATTAAAAAAAAATCCCCCCCCCCAAAAAAATCCCCCCAAAAGAACAAACAAAAAAACCCAAACAAAAAAGCAAAAAAAAAAAAAAAACCAACAAAAACTCACCATAAAAAAACCCAAAAAACCCCCAAAAATTAAGAAAAAAAAATCTCCAAAAATCCCCTCAAAAAACAAACCAAAAAACCCAAACAAAAAAGCAAAAAAACCCCCAAAAACTCACCATTAAAAAAAAAAAAAAAAGACCCCAAAAATTAAAAAAAAATCCCCAAAAATCCCCTCAAAAAAAACCAAACAAATAAAACCCCCAAACCACCCAAAAAACAGCTCAAAAAAAAAAAAAACCCAAAAAATCCCCCCCAAAAAATAAAAAGAAATCCCCCAAAAATGCCAAAAAAACCCTCAAAAATAACAAAAGATCCCCAAAAACCCCAAAAAAATCCCCCCAAAAAACCAACAAAAAATCAAACGCAACAACAACAAAAAACCCCCCAAAAATAAAAAAAAAAATCCCAAATAAATCCTGAAAAAAAATCCCCAAAAAAATCTCTTAAAAATCCAAATAAACCCTAAAAAATACCCAAAAAAAATCCAGAAAAAAACCCCCAAAAAATCCCCAAAATAATAAAAAGAAATCCAAATAAATCCTGATAAAAACCGCCAAAAAATCCCCTAAAAATCCAAATAAACCCTAAAAGATACCAAAAAAATCCAGAAAAAAAATCCCCAAAAAAACCCCAAAATAATAAAAAAATTCCAAATAAATCCTGAAAAAACCCGCCAAAAAATCCCCTAAAAATCCAAATAAACCCTAAAAAATACCCAAAAAAAAACCCGAAGAAAAACCCAAAAAAAAACCCGAAAAAACCCCAAAAAAAACCCAAAAAAATAAAAAAAAAATCCCCAAAAAATCTGCAAAAAATCTCCAAAAAACTCCAAAAAAATTCAAATAAATCCTGAAAAAACCCGCCAAAAATCCCCTAAAAATTACCAAAAAAACCCGAAAAAAACCCCAAAAAAACCCGAAAAAAAAACCCGAAAAAACCCCCAAAAAATCCCAAAAAAAACCCCGAAAAATACCCCAAAAAAACCCCAAAAAATCCAAAAAAATCCTAATAAATCTGCAAAAAAATCCCCAAAAAAACTCAAAAAAAAATTCAAATAAATCCTGAAAAAAACCTCTAAAAAATCCCCTAAAAATCCAAATAAACCCTAAAAAACACCCAAAAAAAAAACCCGAAAAAAACCCGAAAAAAACCCCCAAAAAATCCCGAAAAAACCTGGAAAAACCCCAAAAAAACCCCAAAAAATCCCTGAAAAAAACCCGAAAAAAATCCTCAAAAAATCCTCAAAAAAACCAAAAAATCCTCAAAAAATCCTCAAAAAATCCCTGAAAAAAACCAAAAAAAATAAAAAAAATCCTAATAAATCTGCAAAAAAATCCCCAAAAAAACTCCAAAAAAATTCAAATAAATCCTGAAAAAAACCACATAAAAACTCCTAAAAATCCAAATAAACCCTAAAAAATACCCCAAAAAAAACGAAAAAAAACCCCAAAAAATCGAAAAAAACCCCGAAAAAACCCCAAAAAAC
Source organism: Agelaius phoeniceus (assembly GCF_051311805.1). Lineage (NCBI taxonomy): Eukaryota > Metazoa > Chordata > Aves > Passeriformes > Icteridae > Agelaius > Agelaius phoeniceus. The sequence continues at coordinate 151,880 of NC_135297.1, forward strand.
CACAAAAAAACCCCAAAAAAACCCAAAAAAATCCCAAAAATTCAGATTTTTTTATCGTTTCTCTCCCGTTGTCGTTGGAGGGCTCGTCCTCGGTGCCCGCCTGGCTGCCGTAGGCCAGGAAGCAGAGAATGGCCCCAAGAGCAGCCGGCAGAACTGCACCCAAAAAACCCCAAAAAAACCCCAAAAAAACCCCTGAAAAATCCCCCCAAAAATCCAAATAAATCTGCAAAAAATCCCTGAAAAAAACCCCAAAAAATCCTCAAAAAATCCAAATAAATCCTTAAAAAATCCTCAAAAAATCCTCAAAAAATCCCTGAAAAAATCCTTAAAAAATCCTCAAAAAATCCCCCCAAAAAATCCCAAAAAAATCCAAATAAATCTGAAAAAAATCCCAAAAAAATCTCAAAAAAAATCAAATAAATTCAGAAAAAATCCCCAAAAAACCCACTAAAAATTCCCCAAAAAATCCCCAAAAATCTCAAAACAATTCAAATAAATTCAGAAAAAAATCCCAAAGAAAGCCTAAAAAACTCCTAAAAATCCCCAGAAAAATCTCAAAAAATCCAAATAATCTCAAAAAACATTGAAATAAATTCAGAAAAAAAACCCCAAAAAAAATGCCTAAAAATCCCCAGAAAAATCTCAAAAAAATTCAAATAAATTAAAAAAAAAACCCCAATAAAAGGCCTAAAAAACCCCTAAAAATCCAAAAAAAATCCCAAAAATCCCTGAAAAAATCCCGAAAAATCCTCAAAAAATCCTCAAAAAATCCCTGAACAAAACCCCAAAAAATCCCAAAAATTCCCAATAAATCTGCAAAAAATCCCCCCAAAAATTCAAATAAATCCTGAAAAAAAATGCCAAAAAATCCCTTAAAAATCCAAATAAACCCTAAAAAATACCCAAAAAAACCCCTGAGAAAACCCGAAAAAAACCAAAAAAAAATCGGAAAAAACCCCAAAAAAAATCGAAAAAAAACCCCAAAAAAACCCCAAAAAATCAGCTTTTTTTATCGTTTCTCTCACGTTGTCGTTGGAGGGCTCGTCCTCGGTGCCCGCCTGGATGCCGTAGGCCAGGAAGCAGAGAATGGCCCCAAGAGCAGCCGGCAGAACTGCACCCAAAAAACCCCAAAAAAACCCCAAAAAAAACCCCTGAAAAATCCCCCCAAAAATCCAAATAAATCTGCAAAAAATCCCTGAAAAAAACCCCAAAAAATCCTCAAAAAATCCAAATAAATCCTTAAAAAATCCTCAAAAAAATCCTCAAAAAATCCCTGAAAAAATCCTTAAAAAATCCTCAAAAAATCCCCCAAAAAAATCCCAAAAAAATCCAAATAAATCTGAAAAAAATCCCAAAAAATCTCAAAAAAAATCTAATAAATTCAGAAAAAAACCCAAAAAAACCCACTAAAAATTCCCCAAAAAATCTCAAAAAGTTCAAATAAATTCAGAAAAAAACACCCCAAAAAATGCCTAAAAAACCCTGAAAAATCCCAAAAAAATCCCAATAAATCTGAAAAAATCCCCTAAAAATCTCCAAAAAAATCAAATAAATTCAGAAAAAAAAAAACCCAAAAAACCCAGAAAATTAAAAAAAAATCCAAATAAATCCTGGAAAAAACCCGCCAAAAAATCCCCTAAAAGTCCAAATAAACCCTTAAAAAATACCCAAAAAAACCCTGAAAAAAACCCAAAAAAATCCCAAAAAAAAACCCAAAAAAAACCCAAAAAAACCCGAAAAAATAAAAAAAAAATCAGATTTTTTTATTGTTTCTCTCACGTTGTCGTTGGAGGGCTCGTCCTCGGTGCCCGCCTGGATGCCGTAGGCCAGGAAGCAGAGAATGGCCCCGATCCAGAGCAGGATGGAGAAGCCCCCGAAGAGCTGACGGCAGAACTTGACCCACTCGGGGGTGGTGGGAGGGGGGGTCAGGGCGTTGGGGCCGTCCCGGGCCAGGATCTCCTGGGCTTTGCTGTGCGTCAGGCCCTGGGGGGAAAATGGGGGAGTTAGGGGGGAAAATAATGGGGAAAAAAATGGGGAAAATGGGGAAAAAAATGGGGAAAATGGGGAAAAAAAAATGGGGAAAATGGGGAAAAGAAATGGGGAAAATGGGGGAAAGAAATGGGGAAAATCGGGGGGAAAATGGGGAAAAAAATGGGGAAAATCGAGGGGAAAATGGGGGAAAGAAATGGGGAAAATGGGGAAAAAAAATGGGGAAAATGGGGAAAAAAAATGGGGAAAATCGAGGGGAAAATGGGGAAAAAAAATGGGGAAAATCGAGGGGAAAATGGGGAAAAAGAGCAAAAAAAAAGGTGAAAATCGAGGGGAAAAGAGCAAAAAAAAAATGGGGAAAAAGGAGTGGGAAACGGGGAAAAGAGCAAAAAAAAAAAGGGGAAAATCGAGGGGAAAATGGGGAAAAAAAATGGGGAAAATCGAGGGGAAAACGGGGAAAAAAAATGGGGAAAATTGAGGGGAAAATTGAGGGGAAAATGGGGGAAAGAGCAAAAAACAAATGGGGAAAATCGAGGGGAAAATGGGGAAAAATTGAATTAAGAATGGACATTAATGTGGTCAGTAAATGAGCTAAAAAAAGAGGGGAAAAGGAGCTAAAGGTGGCCTAAGAATGGGCTGAAAATGAACCAAAAAATAAACGAAAAAATGACCTGAAAATGAACCTAAAAATGAACCAAAACCTGAGCTAAAAATGAATCAAAAAATGAGCTGAAAATGAACCAAAAATGGCCTAAAAATGAAGTAAAAAATGACCTGAAAATGAACCTAAAAATGAGCTAAAAATGAACCAAAAAATTAGCTAAAAATGAAGTAAAAAATGACCTGAAAATGAACCAAAAAATGACCTAAAGTGACCTAAAAATGAACCAAAAAATGGCCTAAAAATGAGCTAAAAATGAACCAAAAAATGACCTGAAAATGAACCTAAAAATGAACTGAAAATGAACTAAAAGTGGCCTAAAAATGAACCAAAAAATGACCTGAAAATGAACTAAAAGTGGCCTAAAAATGAACCAAAAAATGAGCTAAAAATGAACGAAAAATGACCTAAAAATGAACCAAAAAATGGCCTAAAAATGAACCAAAAATGAGCTAAAAATGGCCTAAAACTGAACCAAAAAATGGCCTCAAAATGAACCAAAAGTGGCCTAAAAATGAACCAAAAATGACCTGAAAATGAACCTAAAAATGAACCAAAAGTGGCCTAAAAATAGACCCCAAAACCACCCAGAAATTGCCCTAAAACAATTCCCAAAAAGGGGATGAGGCAAAGCCCAGGGCTCGCAGAAATTTGGAACTTGGAGAAATTTGGGAGAGTTTGCCTAAAAAAAAACGACTCAAAAATGGTGAAAAAAATGGTGAAAAAAATACCTAAAAATTACTGAAAAATGACTTTAAAAAGGACCCAAAAATGACCGGAAAATGAACCAAAAATGACCTAAAAAGGACCTAAAAATCACCTAAAAAACACCTAAAAAATCACCTAAAAAGGACCTAAAATTGAATTAAAAACCACCTAAAAATGACCTTAAAAGGACCTAAAAATCGCCTAAAAAATTGCCTAAAAATGAATTAAAAACGGCCTAAAAATGCCAGGAGCAGCCCAGAGTCCCAGGGAGCCCCAAAATCCCCGGAATTGAGCCCAAAACGTACCTGGACGCAGTCGGTGTTGTATTTCCTGCAGACCTCCTCGATCGACATCTTGTGCTCTGTCTGTGGGGAGGGGGCGCCCCAAAAGTCCAGAAATGCCCCAAAATTTCCAGAAATGCCCCCCAGAATTCCAGAAATGCCCCCCAAAATTCCAGAAATGCCCCAAAATTCCAGAAATGCCCCCCAGAATTCAGGAAATCCCCCCAGAATTCCAGAAATGCCCCCAAATCCCCCATTTTACCCCAAAATCCCCCCAAACCCCCTCAATTTCCCCCCCAAATCCCCCAAATTTCCACCCCAAATTTCCACCCCAAATCCCCCCATTTTACCCCCAAATTTCCCCCCACAAACCCCCCAAATCCCCCCCAATTTCCCCAAATCCTGCATTTTACCCCCCAAATCCCCCCCAATTTCCAAAAATCTCCCCCAAACTCCCCCAAACCTCCCCAAAACTCCCCAAAATCCCCCCAATTTCCCCAAATTCCCCATTTTACCCCAAAATCCCCCAGTTTCCCCAAATTTCCCCCCAAACCTCCCCAAAATCTCCCCAAACTCCCCCAAACTTCCCCCAAATCCCCCCCAATTTCCCCAAATCTCCCCCCAAAACTGCCCCCAAACCTCCCCAAATCCCCCCCAAACCCTAACCCAAATTTCCCCCCAAATCCCCCATTTTAGCCCCAAATTTCCCCCCAAATTTCCCCCCAACCCCCCCCAATTTCCCCCAATTTCCTCAAAATTCCCCATTTTACCCCCAAATCTCCCCCAAACTCCCCCCAAACCCCCCAAATCCCCCCCAATATCCCCCATTTTACCCTCAAATTTCCCCCCCAATTTCCCCAAATCCCCCCAATTTCCCCCCAAATCCCCCCATTTCCACCCAAACCCCCCAAAATCCCCCTGCAAACTCCCCCCAAACCTCCCCAAAATCCCCCCAATTTCCCCCCAAATCCCCCATTTCCACCCCAAATCCCCCCCCAAACCCCCAAATTCCCCCCAATTTCCCCCATTTCCCCCCCAAGCCCGGACTCACCATCGCCACCTCCTTCTTGAGGTCGTCCAGGTCCCGGGTTTTGCTCTTGCCCTTTTTGGGGGACTCCTTGTCGCCCCCCTTGTCCTGCGTGGTGGCCACGCGGTAGCTGTCGGAGCCGCCGAACTGGGGGGCGCCGTTACTGGGGCTCCCCGAGACCCCCGAGACCCCCAGACCCGGCCGGCGGCCCCGCAGCTCCCAGGGAAATTGCCCGGAATTGCCGGAAATAGACCCAAAATAGACCCCCAAAAACACCCCCAAAACCAGGAGGGAAATGGCCCGAAAATTGCCCGAAATAGCCCCAAAATAGACTCCAAAAACACCCCCAAAAACAGGAGGGAAATGGCCCGAAAATTGCCCGAAATAGCCCCAAAATAGACCCCCCAAAAACACCCCCAAAAATGGGAGAGAAATGGACCAAAACAGCCCAAAATAGCCCCAAATAGACCCCCGAAAACCACAGAGAAATAGAACCCAAAATACCCCAAAAACGGGAGAGAAACAGCCCGAAAATTGCCCGAAATTGTCTGAAATAGCCCCCCAGAAATGGCAGAGAAATATAACCCAAAAACCCCCAAAAACGGGAGTGAAACGGCCCGAAACAGCCCAAAATAGCCCCCCCAAAAACAGCAGAGAAATTGCCCGAAATTGCCCGAAATTGCCCAAAATAGACCCCCCAAAAACCCCCGAAACCACCCCCAAAACCAGGAGGGAAACGGCCTGAAATTGCCCGAAATATCCCCAAAATAGACCCCCAAAACGGCAGGGAAACGGCCCAAAATTGCCCAAAATAGCCCCAAATAGACCCCCAAAAACACCCCAGAAATGGGAGAGAAACGGCCCGAAATTGCCCGAAATTGCCCCAAAATAGACCCCCCAAAAACACCCCCAAAACAGGAGGGAAACGGCCCGAAAATTGCCCAAAATTGCCCCAAATAGACCCCCAAAAACACCCCAAAAATGGGAGAGAAATGGCCCGAAATTGCCCGAAATTGCCCGAAATAGACCCCCCAAAAACCCCCAAAAACGGCAGGGAAACGGCCTGAAAATTGCCTGAAATTGCCCCAAAATAGACTCCAAAAACACCCCCAAAACAGGAGGGAAATGGCCCAAAATAGCCCGAAATAGCCCCCCAAAAACCCCCGAAAACACCCCAAAAACAGGAGAGAAACGGCCCGAAATAGCCCCAAATAGACCCCCAAAAACAGGAGGGAAACGGGAGGGAAATGGCCCGAAAATTGCCCGAAATAGCCCCAAATAGAGCCCCAAAAACACCCCAGAAATGGGAGAGAAATGGACAAAAAATTGCCTGAAATATCCCCCCCAAAAACCCCCGAAACCACCCCAAAAACAGGAGAGAAACAGCCCGAAAATTGCCCGAAATATCCCCCCCAAAAACACCCCAAAACCAGGAGGGAAACGGCCTGAAAATTGCCCGAAATAGCCCCAAAATAGACCCCCAAAAACACCCCAGAAATGGGAGAGAAATGGCCCGAAAATGCCCCAAAATAGACTCCAAAAACACCCCCAAAAATGGGAGTGAAACGGCCCGAAAACTGCCCGAAATATCCCCCCCAAAAACCCCCAAAACCACCCCAAAACAAGAGGGAAATGGCCCGAAAATTGCCCGAAATATCCCCCCCAAAAACCCCCAAAAACCAGGAGGGAAACGGCCTGAAAATTGCCCGAAATAGCCCCAAAATAGACTCCAAAAACACCCCCAAAAACAGGAGGGAAACGGGAGGGAAATGGCCCGAAATTGCCCGAAATAGCCTCAAATAGACCCCCAAAAACACCCCAGAAATGGGAGAGAAATGGCCCGAAATTGCCTGAAATTGTCTGAAATAGCCCCAAAATAGACCCCTGAAAACACCCCAGAAATGGGAGAGAAACGGCCCAAAATTCCCCGAAATATCCCCCCCAAAAACCCCCAAAACCACCCCAAAAACAGGAGAGAAACGGCCCGAAATAGCCCCAAATAGCCCCAAATAGACCCCCAAAAACAGGAGAGAAACGGCCCGAAAATTGCCCAAAATAGCCCCAAAATAGACCCCCAGAAATGGGAGAGAAATGGACCAAAACTGCCCGAAATAGACCCCCAAAAAGAGCAGAGAACTATAACCCAGAACACCCCAAAAATGGGAGAGAAATGACCCGAAATTGCCCAAAATTGCCCGAAATAGCCCCGAAATAGACCCCCCAAAAACACCCCCAGAAACAGGAGGGAAACGGCCCAAAATTGCCTGAAATAGACCCCTTAAACAGCAGGGAAACGGCCCGAAATTGCCTGAAATAGACCCCCAAAAACCACAGAGAAGTAGAACCCAAAACACCCCAAAAATGGGAGAGAAATGGCCTGAAAATTGCCCGAAATATCCCCCCCAAAAACCCCCAAAACCACCCCAAAAACAGGAGGGAAACGGCCCGAAATTGCCCGAAATAGACCCCCAGAAATGGGAGAGAAACGGCCCAAAATAGCTCCCCAAAAACCACAGAGAAATAGAACTCAAAACACCCCCAAAACGGCAGGGAAACAGCCTGAAAATTGCCCGAAATATCCCCCCAAAAACCCCCAAAACCACCCCAAAACCAGGAGAGAAACGGCCCAAAATTGCCCGAAATAGCCCCAAATAGACCCCCAAAAACACCCCAGAAATGGGAGAGAAATGGCCCGAAATTGCCCGAAATTGTCTGAAATAGCCCCAAAATAGACCCCTGAAAACACCCCAGAAATGGGAGAGAAACGGCCCAAAATTCCCCGAAATATCCCCCCCAAAAACCCCCAAAACCACCCCAAAAACAGGAGAGAAACGGCCCGAAATAGCCCCAAATAGCCCCAAATAGACCCCCAAAAACACCCCAGAAATGGGAGAGAAATGGCCCAAAACAGCCCGAAATAGCCCCCCAAAAAGAGCAGAGAACTATAACCCAGAATACCCCAAAAATGGGAGAGAAATGACCCGAAATTGCCCAAAATTGCCCCAAAATAGACCCCCAAAACGGCAGGGAAACGGCCCGAAATTGCCCAAAATAGACCCCCAAAAACCCCCGAAAACCACCCCAAAAACAGGAGAGAAACAGCCCAAAATTGCCCGAAATAGCCCCAAATAGACCCCCAAAAACACCCCAAAAATGGGAGAGAAATGGCCCAAAATAGCCCAAACTAGACCCCCGAAAACAGGAGAGAAACTGCCTGAAACAGCGCCCCAAAAACCCCCAAAAACAGGAGAGAAACGGCCCGAAATTGCCCGAAACAGCCCCAAAATAGACCCCCAGAAATGGCAGAGAAATAGAACCAAAAACTGCAGAGAAATATCCCAAAAACTGCAGAGAAATATCCCAAAAATGGCAGAGAAATACCCCAAAAATTACACTGAAATACCCCAAAATAATTACACTGAAACACCCCCAAAATTACATTGAAATACCCCAAAATTATACTGAAATAGCCCAAAATAATTACACTAAAATAGCCCCAAAATTACACTGAAACACCCCAAAAATTACACTGAAATAGCCCAAAATAATTCCACTGAAACACCCCCAAAATTTACACTGAAATACCCCAAAAATTACACTGAAACACCCAAAAAAATCACATTGAAGTAGCCCCAAAAATTACACTGAAACACCCCCAAAATTTACACTGAAACACCCAAAAATTCCACTGAAACACCCCAAAAAAATTACACTGAAATACCCCCAAAAAATTCCACTGAAACACCCCAAAAATTCCACTGAAACACCCCAAAAAAATTACACTGAAATACCCCAAAATTACCCCAAAATTCCACTGAAACACCCCAAAATGTGGCCCCAAAACCGGCAGAGAAACGCCCCAAAAATGAGATCAAAAACCCCAAAAAACCCCCCAAAAAACCCAAAAAAACCCCCCCAAAAAAACCCCCCAAAAAACCCAAAAAACCCAAAAAAACCCAAAAAACCCCAAAAACCCCCAAAACCAGAGACAGAAAAATCCAGAGCCCCAAAATCCCCGAATTTGCCCAATTCCCCCCAAATCTCCCCCAAAATCCCCGATTTTGCCCAATTCCCCCCAAATTTGCCCAATTCCCCCCAAATTCCCCCCAAAATCCCCTCCCCCCCCCCGGTAACCCCGCCCCGGGCAGCCCCGGGTGGGGAGGGCGGAATCCCCCCCAGCCCCTCCCCCCCCCGCCCCTCCCCCACCCCATCTGCTCCCCGTTAATCCCGGGGGGGGGGGAGGGGCGGGGTGGGGGAGGGGCCGCGTGGGAAAAGGGGGGGGAGGGGGGGGAGGGGGGAGGGGCCCTGGGGGAGGGGGGGGAGACCCCCCCAAAAAATGGGGGAGGGGATTCCCCAAAATTCGGAATTTTGGGGTTTTTTATTTTTAATTTTTTGAGGTTTTCTGTTGTTTGGGGTTTTTTTTATTTTAATTTTTGTCCTTTTTGGGGGTTTTCCCCCCATTTTTGGGGGGGGAAAATTCCCATTTTTGGGGGGAGGAAATTCCCATTTTTGGACTGGAGAAATTTCCATTTTGGGGAGAAAAATTCCCATTTTTGGGGGGGAGGAAATTCCCATTTTTGGAGGGAGAAAATTCCCATTTTTGGGGGAAAATTCCCATTTTTGGGGGGAGGAAATTCCCATTTTTTAGAGGGGATTTTTCCTTCTTTGGGCTGGAGAAATTCCCATTTTTGGGGGGGGAAAATTCCCATTTTTGGACTGGAGAAAATCCCCATTTTTGGGGGTAAAAATCCCATTTTTGGGGGGGAAAATTCCCATTTTTTGGGGAGGAAATTCCCATTTTTGTGGGGGAAAATTCCCATTTTTGGGGGGAAAATCCCCATTTTTTTTATGGGATTTCCATTTTTTATGGGATTTCCATTTTTTATGGGATTCTCCTTTTTTATGGAATTTCTCTGTTTTTTTTTTAATGGGATTTCTCTGGTTTTTTTATGGGATTTCTCTGTTTTTTTATGGGATTCTCCTTTTTTTATGGAATTTCTCTGGGGTTTTTTTATGGGATTTCTCTGGGTTTTTATGAGATTCCCATTTTTTATGGGATTCCCATTTTTTACGGGATTTCATTTTTTTATGGGATTTCTCTGTTTTTTTAATGGGATTTTCCCATTTTCCGGGGCTGGGGACAGGGGGACAAAGGGGATGTGGGGACATCATTGGGGTCTGGGGACATCATTGGGGTCTGGGGACACCATCGGGGTCTGGGGACACCATCGGGGTCTGGGGACATTGGGATGGACACAGGGACAGAGACAGGGACAGGAACAAGGACAGACAAAGGGATGGGGACAGGGACAGGGACACAGGGACACGGGGACACCTTCAGGGTTTGGGGACATCGGGATGGACACGGGGACAGGGATGGACACAGGGACAAGGACAGACAAAGGGATGGGGACAGGGACAGGGAGAGGGACAGCAGGATGGGGACAGGGACAGGGAGAGGGACATGGGGACACCTTCAGGGTTTGGGGACATCGGGATGGACACGGGGACAGGGACAGGGACAGGGACAAGGACAGACAAAGGGATTGGGGACAGGGACAGGGACAGCAGGATGGGGACAGGGACAGGGACAGGGACACGGGGACACCATCGGGGTTTGGGGACATTGGGATGGACACGGGGGACAGGGACAGGGACACAGGGACAGGGATGGACACAGGGACAAGGACAGGGACTCAGGGCCTGGCCAGGCCGCTGGCGCAGGGACAGGGGACATGGGGACAGGGATGGACACAGGGACACAGGGACAAGGACAGGGACACTGGGCCCGGCCAGGCCGCTGGCACAGGGACAGGACACGGGGACAGGGGACACGGGACACCCCAAAGGGGTTTGGGGACATCGGGATGGACACAGGGACACTGGAATGGGGACAGGGAGCGCAGGGCCCGGCCCGGCCGCAGGCGCAGGGACAGGGATGGGGACAGGGGACATGGGGACACCATCAGGGTTTGGGGACATCGGGATGGACACGGGGACAGGGACAGGGACAGGGACTCAAGGCCCGGCCCAGACGCTGGCAGAGGCACAAGGACACAGGGACAGGGACAGGGACACAGGGACACCTTTGTGGTTTGGGGACATGGGATGGACACAGGGATGGGGACAAGGACAAGGACACAGGGACAGGGACACGGGGACACCCCAAAGGGGTTTGGGGACATCGGGATGGACACAGGGACACTGGGATGGGGACAGGGAGCGCAGGGCCTGGCCAGGCCGCTGGTGCAGGGACAGGGATGGGGACAGGGACAGGGGGACAGGGATGGGGACACAGGGACACTGGAATGGGGACAAGGCCTGGCCAGGCCGCAGGCACAGGGACAAGGACACGGGGACAGGGACACCATTGGGGTTTGGGGACATCGGGATGGACAGGGGACAGGGACAGGGACAGAAACAGGGACAGAGGGACAGGGACAGCAGGATGGGGACAGGGACACAGGGACAGGGGGACAGGGATGGGACACAGGGACACTGGAATGGGGACAAGGCCTGGCCAGGCCGCAGGCGCAGGGACAAGGACACGGTGACACCATCAGGGTTTGGGGACATTGGGACAGGGACAAGGACACGGGACACCCCAAAGGGGTTTGGGACAGGGACAGGCCCCAGGGATTTGGGACATCACGCGGGGACATCAGAGCCTGTCACGCGTGTCCCCCACCTGTCCCCAGGCCTGTCACGCGTGTCCCTGACTGTGTCACGCGTGTCCCCTGCCTGTCCCCAGGCCCTGTCACGAGTGTCCCCTGCCTGTCCCTGACTGTGGTCACGCATGTCCCTGCCTGTGTCACGCGTGTCCCCTGCATGTCCCTGACTGTGTCACGAGTGTCCCTCAGTGTCCCCCCGCATGTCCCCAGGCTTGTCACGCGTGTCCCTGGCCTGTCACGCGTGTCCCTGCGTGTTCCTGCCTGTGTCACGCGTGTCCCCTGCATGTCCCTGACTGTGTCACGCATGTCCCTGCCTGTGTCACGCGTGTCCCCCGCGTGTCCCCGCCACCCTGGCCCCGCTCCAGCGGCGCCGCCCGGGCTCCAGATTCCCACGGCCGCAAATCCCGATGTCCCCAGACCCCATAAAAAACAGAAAAAAATGTCCCCAGACCCTGATGTCCCTAAACCCCATAAAAAAACAGGGAAAATGTCCCCAAATCCCTGCAGGTCCCTGTCCCCTCCCTGTCCCCTCAGTGTCCCCAATTCCCTGTCCCCAAATCTCTGTCCCCTCAATGTCCCCTCCCTGTCCCCTCAATGTCCCTTCAACGTCCCCCTCAATGTCCCCTCAATGTCCCCTCTGTGTCCCCCCAATGTCCCCTCTGTGTCCCCTCCCTGTCCCCTCCCTGTCCCCTCAATGTCCCCTCCGTGTCCCCCCAATGTCCCCTCCGTGTCCCCTCCGTGTCCCCTCAATATCCCCCAATGTCCCCCCCAATGTCCCCTCCGTGTCCCCTCAATGTCCCCTCCATGTCCCCCTCCCGTCCCTTCCAGCGCTTTCCAGCGCCTTCCTTGCACGCCCCTGCGGCACCGCAGCGGCGCCTGCAACACTCAGAGCCTGGCACGCTTATCCTGAGCCTTGCACACTCTGAGCCTGGCACGCTCTGAGCCTGGCACACTCACCCTGAGCCTTGCACACTTATCCTGAGCCTTGCACACCCTGAGCCTTGCACACTGAGCCTTGCACACTCACCCTGAGCCTTGCACACTCATCCTGAGCCTCAAATACCCATCACAGCCCCTTGCACACTCACCCTGAGCCTGGCACACTCATCCCAGCGCCTTGCACACCCACACTGAGCCTCAAACTCCCCTGCAAATCCTTGCACACCCATCCAAAACCTCAAACTCCCATCCCTGTCCCTTGCACACTCACCCTGAGCCTTGCACACCCATCCTGCACCTCAAATGCCCCTGCAAATCCTTGCACACCCATCCAAAACCTCAAACACCCATCACAGCCCCTTGCACACTCATCCCTGTCCCCTGCACGCCCATCCTGATCCCTTGCACGCCCATCCTGATCCCTGCACGCCCATCCCAGCCCTTTGCACGCTCGCTGCAGCCCTGCCCCCTCTGCTGCTGCTGCAGCGTCCTCTGCAGTCCCTTGCACACGCACCCAAATCCTTGCACAATCACCCAAACCCTCAAACACACACCCAAATCCTTGCACACTCACCCAAACCCTTCCACAATCACCCAAAACCTCACACACGCACCCAAATCCTCAAACAGGCGTCCAAATCCTTGCACACGCACCCTGTCCCTTGCACACTCATCCAGAACCTTCCACACTCATCCAAATCCTTGCACACACATCCAGACCCTTGCACACGCAACCCAAAACCTCAAACACGCATCCAGACCTTCCACACTCATCCAGTCCCTCAAACACGCACCCAAACCCTTGCACACTCACCCAGAACCTTCCACACTCGTCCAAGCCCTTGCACACCCATCCAGACCCTCGCACACGCATCCAGAACCTTCCACGCTCACCCCAATCCTCGCACGCCCCCCCCCCGCTCCTTTCCTGCCCCTCGCACGCTCACCCTGCACCTGCCGGGACCCCTCCCCAATTTCAGATCCTTCCTCACCTGTCTGAGCCCCCCTGAACCTGCCCGAGCCCCCTGCACCTGCCGGACCCCTCCCCAATTTCCGGGACCCCTCCCCAATTTCCAGACCCCTCCCCAATTTCCAGACCTTCCTCACCTGCCGGGTCCCCCCTGCACCTGCTGGGACCCCTCCCCAATTCCAGACCCCTCCCCAATTTCCAGACCCCTCCTCAATCTCCGGACCCTTCCTCACCTGTCTGAGGCCCCCTCACCTGTCCGGACCCCCCCTTAATTTCCAGACCCCCCCTCACCTGTCTGAGACCCCTCCTCAATTTCTGGACCCTTCCGAACCTGCCCGAGCCCCCTCACCTGCCGGGACCCCCCTGCACCTGCCGGGACCCCTCCCCAATTTCCGGGACCCCTCCTCAATTTCCCAGCCCCTCCTGCACCTGCCGGGACCTCTCCAAACCTGTCTGGACCCTTCCTCAATTTCCGGGACCCCTCCCAATTTCCAGATCCTTCTCACCTGCCCGGACCCCCCCTCACCTGTCCGAGCCCCCCCTCAATTTCCAGCCCCCTCCTCAATTTCCAGACCCCCCCCCTCAATTTTCTCAATTCCCCTCCCCATTATTCTGTCCGGACCCTTCCCCACTTATCAGAGCCCCCCCATTCGCATTTATCCGGACCCCCCCTCAATTTTCGGACCCCCCCTCATTTATCAGGACCCTCCCCCCACCTCTCAGCCCCCCCCCCTCATTTATCCGGACCCCCCCTCAATTTTCCGCCCCCCCCGCATTTCCGAGCCCCCCCCTCGCATTTCCGAGCCCCCTCCCCATTTTCAGGACCCCCCCCCATTTTCCCTCACATTTCCGCCCCCCCCCCCCCCGGGTGCCCTCGCCCCCTCCCCAAATTCCCTCCCCCTCCTTACCCCCATGGCTGCGGCGGTCGCTGCTCCCACGCGGGGGGGGGCGGGGCCGGGATTTGGGTCTGGGGTCCCTGGGGGGTCCCTGGGGGGGGGGGGTCCCGTCCCCGTCGGCGGCTGCGGGCGCTTCTGGGGCGGGGGGCGCGGGAGCTCCGGGGCTGAGCTGGGCCGGGGGGGGGGGTCCCGACCAATCAGGGAGCGCCGGCCACGCCCCCCCCCGCCACGGGCCACGCCCCTTTTACTGCGGATCCGATTTGGGGGGGGGGGAATAAAAAAAAAACCTAAAAAATAAAATAAAATAAAATAAAATATTTTAAAAATGGATGGCGGGGGTTGGGAAAATTCTGGAGACCCCCCCCCTCTAATTAAAGCCGGACCCCCTTAATTAAATCTGATTGTGGGGGGGTGGGGAAATAAAAATATGAAAAAAAAAAAAATTAAAAAATAAAATAAATTTCTAAAAATGGATGGGGGTGTTGGAAAATTCTGGAGATCCCCCCCCGTAATTAAAAACCGGACCCCCTTAATTAAATCCGATCTGGGGAGGGAGGATGAAATTAAAAAAAAAATTTAAAAAAATTAAAAAATAAATTAAAAAATAAAATAAATTTTAAAAAATTGATGGGGGGGGGTTGGGAAAATTCTGGCGACCCCCCCACCCCGTAATTAAAGCGGGACCCCCTTAATTAAATCCGATTGGGGGGGGGGATGAAATAAAAAAAAATTAAAGAATTAAAAATAAAATAAAATAAAATAAAATAAATTTTAAAAAATTGATGGGGGGGGTTGGGAAAATTCTGGCGACCCCCCCACCCCGTAATTAAAGCGGGACCCCCCTAATTAAATCCGATTGGAGGTGGAAAATAATAATAAAAAATAAAATTAAAATATAATTTTTAAAATATTTTAAAAATTAAATAAAATTTTAAAAAAATCGATGGGGAGGGGTTTGGAAAATTCTGCCGACCCCCCCCCCACTAATTAAACCCCCCCTTTAATTAAACCTTAACCCCCTCCCCCCGTAATTAAATTTCGATCGTTCCGTTAATTAAAGCCGGGGATTTTTAACCCCTCCCCCTCCCCCCCCTCGGTGGCGCAGTGCGGAGCTGCCCCTCCCCCACCCAATGCGACCCCCCCCCCCAAAAAAAATCATCGGGACCCCCCCCCCTCCCCCCCCCCCTTCATTAAACGCCATCCTGGAGCGGGGGTTAATTAATCGCGGTAATTAGCGCGGGGGAAATTAATTAATGCGGCCTCCCCTGCACTGCAATGCGGGCGGAAAGACGCAGTGACCCCCCCAAAAAAGGGAGAAATAACCAAAAATCGGGAAACACCCCCAAAAAAAGGAGAAATACCAAAAAATGAGAAACGCCCCCAAAAATCGGGAAACCCCCCCAAAAAAAGGAGAAATAACCAAAAATGGGGAAACCCCCCCAAAAAATGGAGAAATAACCAAAAATCGGGAAACCCCCCCAAAAAAAGAGAAATAACCAAAAAATCGGGAAAACCCCCAAAAAATGGAGAAATAACCAAAATTGGGAAACGCCCCCAAAAAATGGAGAAATAACCAAAAATCGGGAAACTCCCCCCAAAAATCGGGAAACCCCCCCAAAAAAAGGAGAAATAACCAAAATGGGGAAACGCCCCCCAAAAAAGGAGAAATAACCAAAAATCGGGAAACCCCCCCAAAAAAAGGAGAAATAACCAAAAATGGGGAAAACACCCCAAAAAATCGGGAAACCCCCCCAAAAAAAGGAGAAATAACCAAAAATGGGGAAACACCCCCAAAAAAGGAGAAATAACAAAAAATCGGGAAACACCCCCCCAAAAAAAGGAGAAATAACCAAAAATTGGGAAACGCCCAAAAAAAAGGAGAAACACCCAAAAAAATGAGAAATTCCCAAAAATCGGGAAACACCCCAAAAAAATGAGAAAACCCCCAAAAAATGAGAAACACCCCAAAAAAATGAGAGACCCCCCAAAAAATGAGATACTCCCAAAAAAATCGAGAAATCCCCCCAAAAAATGAGAGACCCCCAAAAATAATGAGAAAAACCCCCAAAAAATGAGAAACCCCCAAGAAATCGAGAAGGCCCCCCAAAAAATTAGAAATCCCCCAAAAAATGAGAAACTCCCCTAAAA
Organism: Agelaius phoeniceus; assembly: GCF_051311805.1. Classification (NCBI taxonomy): domain Eukaryota; kingdom Metazoa; phylum Chordata; class Aves; order Passeriformes; family Icteridae; genus Agelaius; species Agelaius phoeniceus. The sequence goes on from NC_135297.1 coordinate 168,170, forward strand.
AATGAGAAACCCCCCCAAAAAAATGAGAAACCCCCAAAAATAATGAGAGACCCCCAAAAAAATGAGAAATCCCCAGAAATCAGGAAACCCCCCCCAAAAAAATGACAAACACCCCAAAAAAATGAGAAACACCCTAAAAACGAGAAACCCCCCAAAAATGAGAAACCCCCAAAAAAAATCGAGAAATCCCCAAAAATCGGAAAACTCCCCCAAAAAAGTGAGAAACTCCCCCAAAAATGAGAAACCCCCCCCAAAAAACTGAGAAATTCCCAAAAATCGGGAAATCCCCCCAAAAATTCAGAACCCCCCAAAATTAAAGCCCCCCCCAAAAAATCAAATTCCCCCCCCAAAATTTCAGCCCCTCCCTCTCCAAATTAACCCCGCCCCCTCCCTCCCCCCGTTAATGAACCCCCCCCAATTAATCCCCAATTAACGATCCCGGCCCCCCCCGTTAATGAACCCCCCCCCGTTAATGAACCCCCCCCCGTTAATGAACCCCCCCCTAATTAACCCCAATTATCGACCCCGGCCCCCCCCCCGTTAATGACCCCCCCCGTTAATGAACCCCCCCCGTTAATGAACCCCCCCAATTAACCCAATTAACGATCCCAGCCCCCCCCGTTAATGACCCCCCCCCCCAATTAACCCCAATTAACGATCCTGGGCCCCCCCCTTAATGAACCCCCCCAATTAACCCTAATTATCGGCCCCGCCCCCCCGTTAATGAACCCCCCCCCTAATTAAACCCCAATTATCGATCCCGGCCCCCCCCCCGTTAATGACCCCCCCCCAATTAACCCCAATTATCGGCCCCGCCCCCCCCGTTAATGAACCCCCCGTTAATGACCCCCCCCCAATTACCCCAATTATCGACCCCGCCCCCCCGTTAATGAACCCCCCCCCGTTAATGAACCCCCCCCAAATTAAACCCCAATTATCGGCCCCCCCCCCCCGTTAATGAACCCCCCTAATTAACCCCAATTATCGGCCCCGCCCCCCCCGCCCCGCCGCATCCTCGCGCCGTCTCCATGGCAACGCCCCGAGCGCTCCCTGGCAACGGCGTCGCCATGGAAACCGCGGGGGGGGGGGGGAGGGGCGGGGAGCGACCTTGGAAACGGGGACCGCGACCCCTCCCCCACCCCCGGGGACCCCTCCCCAAAAAAATAAACGGGAATGGGGGGGGGGGAGGGGGAAATTGGGGGAAATTGGGGAAAAATTGGGGGGAAAATGGGGGGGAATAAATGGGGAAAAATCCGGGGGAAAATGGGGAAAAATTGGGGAAAAATTGGGAAAAAATTGGGGGGAAAATGGGGGGGAATAAATGGGGAAAAATCCGGGGGGAAAATGGGGAAAAATCTGGGGAAAAATTGGGGAAAAATTGGGGAAAAATTGGGGAAAAATTGGGGGAAAAATTGGGGAAATTCCGGGAAAATGGGAGTGGAAAATTGGGGGAAAATCTGGGGGAAAATTGGGGGAAAATCCCTGGAGAAACTGGGGGGAAATTGGGGAAAAATCTGGGGAAAAATGGGGAAATTCCCAGAAAATGAGAGGGGAATCTGGGGGAAAAATTGGGGGGAAATTCGGAGAAATTGAGAAAATTCACGGGAAAAAAAATGGGGAAAATTCTGGGGAAAAATGGGGAAAATTGGGGAAAAATGGGGGAAAAAATGGGGAAAAAAATGGGGAAAAAATGGGGAAAATGGGAGGGGAAAATTGGGGAAAAAATGGGGAAATTCCGGGAGAATGAGAGGGGAAAAACTGGGGGAAAATCTGGGGGAAAATTGGGGAAAAATTGGGGAAATTTCGGGAGAATGGTAGTGAAAAATTGGGGGGAAAAAATTGGGGGAAAATGTGGGAAATTGGGGAAAAGTCGCAGGAAAATTGGGGAAAAATCCCCGGAGAAACTGGGGGGAAATTGGGGAAAAACTTGGGGGGAAATTGGGGGAAAATGGGGGAAAATCTGGAGGAAAAATTGGGGGGAAATTCGGAGAAATTGAGAAAATTCACGGGAAAAAAAAACTGGGGAAAATTCTGGGAAAATGGGGAAAAAACTGGAGAGAAATTGGGAAAATTGGTGGGGGAAAATGGGGAAAATTCTCAGGAAATTGGGGAAAAAATTGGGGGCAAAAATGAGGAAAATTCCCCTGAAATTGGGGGGGAAATCGCGGGAAAATTCACGGGAAAAAAATTGGGGAAAATTCACGGGAGAACTGGGGAAAAACTGGGGAAAATTGGGGGAAATTCGGTAAAAAACTGGGGGGAAATCCGGGGGAATTGGGCAAAAACTCCCCCAAAACTGGGGAGAAATTTGGGGGAAAAAAATGGGGCAAAATCTCGGGAAATTTGGGGAGAATTCAGGGAAAAAAAAATGGAGGCGGGATTTGGGGGGGTGTCCCCGATTTTATTCATTTTTGGGGCACTCCCGTTTTTTATTTATTTTTTAATTAATTTATTTATTTATTGGGGGGGATCCCCGGATTTCTTTCTTTTTTTGGGGGACTCGCAGTTTTTATTATTTTATTTTATTTTATTTTACTCATTTATTTATTTATTTATTTTGGGGCGCTCCCCAGTTTTAATTTATTTATTTATTTTGGGAGGCTCTCGGTTTTATTCATTTATTTATTTCGGTTGAGGTTTTTCCCCGATTTTTATTTAATTTTTTGAGTGGGTTCCCTTTATTTCATTTATTTTTTTGGAGGGAGAGTGGGGTTCTGTTTTTATTTATTATTTTTTTATTTTTTATTTTTAATTATTTTATTTTTTAATGTTTATTTTTTATTTATTTTATTTTTAATTTTATTTTTTAATTATTTTATTTTTAATGTTTATTTTTTAATTATTTTGTTTTTTAATTATTTTATTTTTGAATTATTTTATTTTTTAATGCTTATTTTTGAATTATTTTATTTTTAATTATTTGATTTTTTAATGTTTATTTTTAAATTATTTTATTTTTTAATTATTTTATTTTTTAATTATTTTATTTTTTAATGTTTATTTTTTAATTATTTTGTTTTTTAATTATTTTATTTTTTAATTATTTTATTTTTTAATGCTTATTTTTAAATTATTTTATTTTTTAATGTTTATTTTTTCATTATTGTATTTTTTCATTACTTTATTTTTTAATGTTTATTTTTAAATTATTTTTTTTTCATTATTTTATTTTTTAATATTTATTTTTTAATTAATTTATTTTTGAAATTATTTTATTTTTAATATTTATTTTTTAATTATTTTATTTTTTAATATTTATTTCGTTTTTTTATATTTATTTTTAAATCATTTTATTTTTAATTATTTTATTATTTTTATTTTTATTTTTCTGGGGTTTTTCCCTCCCCCCCCCCACCCCCCCCCCCCCCCTCCGGCCCCTCCCCCGCCGCGCGCGGTGTCCCCGGTGATCCCCGGTGACGTCACGTCTGGTTTCCATGGCAACGCCCCCCCCACATCCCTGCATGGAGGGGGCGGGGTGACCTTGAAAGGTCCCTTTGAACTCGCCGCTCATTTGCATCTCATTTGCATGGCGGCGTTTTCCCGCGCGCGCTCCTCCGGCGCCCCCCGGCGGCGAAATTTTTTAAAATTTTTTTTTTAATTTTTTTTGGGGCGATTCCGGGCGATTTCGGGACACTCGCGAACGCTCCTGGTAAAATTCCGGGTGGGTTTTTATTCATTAATTTTTCTTTTTTTTTCTTTTCTTTTTTTTTTTTTAATCGAGGAGGGGGAGGGGCGCGCGCGATGACGTCACCGCCCCCCGAACCGAGAGAGGGGGGGGGAAAATCTCCGGAAAAAAACCCCAAAAAACCGGAAAAAAACCCCAAAAAACCAAAAAATCCCCCAAAAAATCAAAACCCGAACCCCGCCCCACCCCCTCCCCCGGATCGAACCGAAACCGTTAATTAGAATAATTAATTAATTAATTAATTAATTAAGAACACAACGCCCCCTCCCTGCCCCCCCCGCTGCCCCTCCCCCTCAGCCCCTCCCCCATCCCAGCCCCGCCCCCCGCGCCGTTCTGGGAGGGGGGGAGGGGCGAGGGAGGGGGCGGGGCTTCGTGGGGGGGTGGGGGCGGGGCAGAGGAGGGGGAGGGGCTTCCCACGCCCCTCCCCCTCCCGGGAAGGCACAGTGCAATTTTAGGGGGGGGGGAGGGGCTTCAAACTGACGGGGGCGGGGCTAAACCCGAACGGGGGAGGGGCTTGGGGGGGCGTGGCCCCTCCCCCCAATTCCCGCCGCGCGCACGGCGCACAAGGCGGGGGGGGAGGGGCTTTAAAAAGGGGGGGGCGGGGCTTAAGATGTGGGAGGAGCTTCCGGTGGCGGTGGGGGGGGGGGAGGGGCTGCTGGGGTCATTCCCCTCCCCCTTCCACCGCTTGGGGCGGGGGGTGGGGGAGGGGCTGGGGGGTTTTGGGCGTGGTCGGAGGCGGAGGCGCCGCCCCGGCCCCGCCCCCGGCCCCGCCCCCGGCCCCGCCCCCTGCCCGGTGCAGCGCTTGGATGCGGCGGCACTCGGGGCACACGCGCACGTGCGTGCAAGGCGGGGGCGGGGCCGCGGCGGGCGGGGCCACGCCCCCTCCAGGTGCGCCCCGCCCACCCCCGAGTAGAGCTTCCCGTTGCTGAAGCGCATCTCGCGCAGAGGGGGCGGGGCCGCGGAATGGGCGTGGTGGGGGTGGGCGTGGTGTGGGGGAGGGGCGGGACCCCCTCCCCCTCCCCCCCCCGGTCCGAATTTGGGGTGGGGGCGGCGGCGGCGGCGAGCGCGGGGGCGGCGGCTGCAGGAGACGGCGCGGCGGAGCTCCCGCAGCATCTCCGAGCACAGCGAGATCTGCGCGGGGAAAACGGGGGGACAAAACACGCGATTTGGGGGGGTTCGGGAAAAGAGAATATTGGGGGAAATTGGGGGAAAAAATTGGGAAAAAATTTGGGGGAAATTGGGGGAAAAATCGGGGAAAATCGGGGGGAAATTGGGGGAAATTGGGGAAAAATAGAGGGAAATTCGGGGGAAAATTGGGGGGAAAATGGGGGGAAAATTAGGGGGAAAAATAGGGGGAAAATTGGGGGAAATTCGGGAAAAAATTTGGGAAAAAATGGGGGCAAAATCGGGAGAATATTGGGGGGAAATTTGGGAAAAAATTGGGGGGAAATCAGGGAAAATTTTGGGGAAAATTGGGGGGAAAATCGGGGAAAAACTTGGAGGAAAATCGGGGGAAAATTAGGGGGAAAATTTGGGGGAAAATTTGGGGGAAATTGGGGGAAAATCAGGGGAAAATGGGGGGGATATTAGGGGGAAATTGGGGGAAAAATAGGGGGGAATTCGGGAAAAAGAATATGGGGGAAATCAGGGAAAATTTGGGGGAAAATTAGGGGAAAAATAGGGGGGAATTCGGGAAAAAGAATATGGGGGAAATCAGGGAAAATTTGGGGGAAAATTAGGGGAAAATTAGGGGAAATTGGGGAAAAAATTAGGGAGAAAATGGGGGAAAAATTGGGGGAAAATTGGGGGAAAAATTGGGGGAAAAATGGGGGGAAATTGGGAAAAAATTTGGGGAAATTCGGGTAAAAATTGGGGGGAAATTCGGGGGAAACTGGGGGGAAATCGGGCGGAAAATCGGGAAAAAATTAGGGGGAAATTGGGGGGAATATTAGGGGGAAATTGGGGAAAAATAGAGGGAAATTCGGGAAAGTATTGGAGGAAAAATCAGGGGAAAATTGGGGGGAAAATTAGGGGGAAAATTGGGGGGAAAATCGGGAAAGTATTGGAGGAAAAATCAGGGGAAAATTAGGGGGAAAATTGAGGGGAAAATTGGGGGTAAATTCGGGAAAATATTGGGGAAAAATATGGGGGAATTAGGGAAAAAGAATATGGGGGGAAATTCGGGGGAAAATTTGGGGGAAATTGGGGAAAAAATTAGGGAGAAAATGGGGGGAAATTGGGGGGAAAATTAGGGGGAAAAATGGGGGGAGATTGGGGAAAAATTGGGGGGAAAATCAGGGGAAAAATTGGGGGAAAATCCAGGGAATATTAGCGGGAAATTCGGGAAAAAATTAGGAAGAAATTGGGGAAAAAAATCGGGGGAAAATTAGGGGGGGAAATCAGGGGAATATTAGGGGGAAATTCGGGAAAAAATTGGAGGGGAAATCGGGGGAAATTGGGGGAAAAATTGGGGAAAATCGGGGGAATATTAGGGGGAAGTTGGGGAAAAATCGGGGGAAAATTGGGGAAAAAATCCGGGGAAAATTGGGAAAAATTGGGGAAAAATAGGGGGAAATTCGGGGGAAAATTTGGGAAAAAAATGGGGAAAATCGGGGAAAAATTTGGGGGAAATAGGGAAAAAGTCGGGGGAAAATTAGGGGGAAAATCGGGGCAAAATTAGGGGGAAATTTGGGAAAAAATTGGGGGGAAATCAGGGAAAATTTGGAGGAAAATTAGGGGGGAAATTGGGGGAAAAAGTGGGGGGAAAATCGGGGAAAAATTTGGAGGAAAACGGGGGAAAATTAGGGGGAAAAATAGGGGGAAAATTAGGGGGAAATTGGGGGAAAAATCAGGGGAAAATGGGGGGGATATTAGGGGGAAATTGGGGGAAAAATAGGGGGGAATTCGGGAAAAAGAATATGGGGGAAATCAGGGAAAATTTGGGGGAAAATTAGGGGAAAAATAGGGGGGAATTCGGGAAAAAGAATATGGGGGAAATCAGGGAAAATTAGGGGAAAATTAGGGGGAAATTGGGGAAAAATCGGGGGAAAAATGGGGTGAAAATCGGGGAAATTTGGGGGGAAATTAGGGGGAAATTGGGGTAAATATTGGGGGGAAATAGGGGGAAAATCGGGGGAAATAGGGGGGAAAATTGGGGAAAAAATCGGGGAAAAATTGGGGGAAAGTCGGGGGAAAATTTGGGGAAAAATTGGGGGGAAAGTCGGGGGAAAATTAGGGGGAAATTCAGAAAAAAATTAGGCGGAAAATTCGGGGAAATTGGGAAAATTCTGAGGGGAAACTGGGGGAAACAACTGGGGAAAAAAACTGGGCAGAAATCCGGGGAAATTGGGGAAAAATCCAGTTTGGGGAGTTTGGGGGAAATTCTGGCGATTTGGGAGGTGTTCAGTCCCCCCAAATTTCCACCAAATTTCCCCCAAATTCACCCCAAATTTCCACCAAATTTCCCCCAAATTTCCCCTAAATTCACCCCAAAATCCCCCCCAAAAATCCCCCAAATTTCCCCCAACCCAGATTCCCCCAAAATTCCCCCAAAATCCCCCCCAAAATTCCCCCAAATTCCCCCAAATTCCCCAACCTCTCTCCCTAAATTCCCCCAAATCCCCCCTGGCCCCTCCCCCGGCCCCGCCCCCAGCCCCGCCCCCGGCCCCGCCCCCACCTCCTCGGTCTCGGCCGAGCGCCGCGTTGACCACACGAACTCCATGACGGCCACCAGGATGGCCACGACCAGGCCGCAGACCAGCACCACGAAGATGCCGCCGATGTTCTCCATGCCCAGCCCTGCCGGCAACGAGGCCAAATCAACGCAAACCAACCCAACACAACTCAACTCAACACAACTCAAACCAACCCAACCCAACCCAGGTCAACTCAAACCAACCCAACCCAACCCAACCGAGGTCAACCCAACTCAACACAACTCAACTCAAAACAACCCAACACAACCCAACCGAGGTCAACACAACCCAACCCAACCCAACCGAGGCCAAATCAACTCAAACCAACCCAACACAACCCAACCCAAACCAACCGAGGCCAAATCAACTCAAACCAACCCAAACCAAACCAATCGAGGTCAACTCAACCCAACCCAACCGAGGCCAAATCAACTCAAACCAACCCAACTCAACACAACTCAAACCAACCCAATCCAACTCAAACCAACCCAACCCAAACCAACCCAACTCAACACAACACAACTCAACTCAAACCAACCCAACCGAGGTCAACCCAACTCAACACAACTCAACCCAGCCCAACTCAAACCAACTGAACCCAACCCAATCCAACCCAACCCAGCCCAACACAACCCAATCCAATCCAACAGAGGTCAACCAAACCCAACCCAACTCAATCCAATCCAACTCAACACAACTCAATCCAACCCAACCGAACCCAGCCCAACTCAACGCAACTCAACACAACCGAACCCAACCCAATCCAAACCAACCAAGGTCAACCCAACTGAGGTCAACCCAACCCAGCCCAGCCCAACTCAACCAAGGTCAACACAACCCAATCCAATCCAACTGAGGTCAACCAAACCCAACCCAACCCAATTCAACTCAACACAACTCAATCCAATTCAACCCAACTCAACCCAACCAAACCCAACTCAACCCAACGCAACCGAGGTCAACCGAACCCAACACAACTCAATCCAATCCAACCCAACCCAACCCAACTTGATTTGGTCAACTCAAGTCAACCCAACCCAACTGAGGTCAACCCAACTGAGGTCAACCCAAACAAACCCAACCCAACTCAACCGAACCTGACTCAACCCAACCCAACTTGATTTGGTCAACTCAAGTCAACACAACTCAATTCAACCCAACTCAGCTTGGTCAACTCAACCCAACCCAACCCAACCCATCCAACCCAACTCAACCCAACCCAACCTGGGTGAACCAAACTCAACCCAAGCCAATCCAAGCCAAGCCAGGCCACGCCCACCTTTGGCGCGGTGATCCTCCTCCTTGGGGCAGTGCCCCCCTTCCCACCACTTCCTCTTGAGGATCTCCAGCCGATTGTTCTCCTGCAGCTGCAGGATGGCCAACGTGATCTCATCGCGGAACGGCGACCCTGCCACAACACCCGGCCCGCGATGGTCCCACCTCCATTCCGGGGGAAGGGGAATGGGCGTGACCCGCCCAAGCCCCGCCCCCCGCGGCCCCGCCCCCGCGGTACCCAGCGGCATGCCGATGCCGTAGCCCTTGGTGTCCAGCAGCCCGCCGATCTGCGTCAGGTTGCAGTTGTGGCGCCGGTGGTACTCGTTCATGGTGGACTCCAGCAGGAAGGCGTACTTGGAGTTGAGGACGCGCGCGATGCCTTCCTCCGTGCTCTTGACGAAGACGCTGGGCTGCTTGGAGTGCATGTAGTTCCACATCCGCTGGTAGGTCTGGTAGCGCGAGTTCTGGCGGGGGGGGCGGCCGTGGGGAAGACGGGCTTTGGGGGGCGCCGGCGGGGCTGGGGTTGGGTGGGGTTTGGGTTTGGGTTGGGTTGGGTTTGAAGGGTTGGGCTGGTCCAAGTTGGTTTGGGTTGGTTGGGTTGGGTGGGTTTGGGTTGGGTTGGGCTGGTCCAAGTTGGTTTGGGTTGGGTTCAGTTGGTTTGGGTTGGGTGGGTTTGGGTTGGGTTGGGTTGGGTTTGTTGGGTTGGGAGGGTTGGGTTGGGTTCGTTGGGTTGGGCTGGTCCAGGTTGGTTTGGGTTGGGTTGGGTTTGAAGGGTTGGGCTGGTCCAAGTTGGTTTGGGTTGGGTTGGGTTGGGCTGGTCCAAGTTGGTTTGGGTTGGGTTCAGTTCAATTGGGTTGGGTTGGGAGGGTTGGGTTCGTTGAGTTGGGTTGGGTTGGTTTGGGTTGATTGGGTTGGGTTGGGTTTGTTGGGTTGGTCCAAGTTGGTTTGGGTTGGGTTCAGTTCAGTTGGGTTGGGTGGGGTTGGGTTGGGTTTGATTGGGTGGGTTCAGCTGGGTTGGGTTGGGTTGGGTTGAATTCGGTTGGGTTGGGTGAATTGGGTTGGTTGGGTTGGGTTGGGTTGCATTGGGGTGGGTTCGGGTGGGTTGGGCTGGATTGGGTGGGGTGGGTTCAATTGCATGGGTTGGGTTGTGTTGGGTTTGGTTGAGTTGGATTGGGTTGGTTGAGTAGTTTGGGTTGGGTTCGGGTGGGTTGGGTTAAGTTCGGTTGGGTTTGGTTGAGTTGGGTTTGGGTTGGGTTTGGGTTGGTTTGGGTTGCACGGATTGGCCGAGGTTGGCCCAGGTTGGGTGGATTGGTTCATTGGGCTGATTGATTGGTTGGGTCGATTAATTGGGTTGATTGATTGATTGGATTGATTGGTTGGGTTGATTGATTGGTTAGGTTGATTAATTGGGTGGATTGATTGGTTGGGTTGATTGATTGGATAGGTTGATTAATTGGGTGGATTGATTGGTTGGGTTGATTGGTTGGGTTGATTCATTGATTGATTGGTTGATTGGATCAACTGGGTTGATTGATTGCTTGGTTGGATTGATTGATTGGGTTGATTGACTGACTGACTGATTGATCAGGTTGATTGATTGATTGGGTTGATTGGCTTGGCTGCTCAGATCAATCAGGTGGATTGATCGATTGGGTTGATTGACTGACTGATCAATCGGGTTGATTGATTGACTGACTGATTAATCAGGTGGATTGATTGATTGGGTGTATTGATTGACTGACTGATCGATTGGGTTGATTGATCGATTGGGTTGATTGATCTATTGATTGATTGATCGGGTTGACTGATCGACTGATCAATCAGGTTGATCGATCGATTGGGTTGATTGACTGACTGATCGATCGGGTTGATTGATCGATCGGGTTGATTGATTGATTGATTGACTGATCGGGTTGATTGATCAATTGGGTTGATTGATCGATTGGGTTGATTGATTGACTGACTGATCAATCAGGTGGATTGATCGATTGGGTGTATTGATTGACTGACTGATCAATTGGGTTGATTGATCGATTGGGTTGATTGATCTATTGATTGATCGATCGGGTTGATTGATTGACTGACTGATCGATTGGATTGACTGATCGATTGGGTTGATTGATCTATTCATTGAGCGATTAGGTCGATCGACCGACTGACCGATCGGGTCGATCGATCTATTGATCTATTGATCAACCGGTCTCTGGCTGGCGGTGCCGCGGCGCGGCGGGCGCTGACCTGGAAGAAGGTCATGGTGGAGCCGGCGTGGATGGTGCCGTACTCGATGTTGGTCTGGTCGGCGAGGTCGTCGGCCGACTCCACGGGCACCTCCATGCGCTGCACGGTCAGGAACGCCGCCAGGTTGGCCGTGTACGACGAGATGATGATGAGGGTGAAGGCCCACCTGAGGGATCGGGGGGCAACGGAAGTTATGGGGAAGGGGGGCCACAAAAAAACCAAAAAATGTCACCCCAAAAACGCGCAAAAAAAAAAAAAATTTAAAAAAAAGTTATTGCAAAAATCTGAAACGAATCGCCCCAAAAATGCAAAAAAAAAGAAAAAAAAAAATTCAGAAATTCCAAAATGAATCGCCCCAAAAATGCAAAAAAAAAATTATTCCGAAAATCTGAAACGAATCGCGCCAAAAATGCAAAAAAAAAAAAAAAGAAAAAAAAGAAAAAAAAAAATTCCAAATATCCAAAACAAATCACCCCAAAAGTTAAAAAAAAACAAACAAAAATTATTCCGAAAATCCAAAACGAATTGCCTCAAAAATTAAAAAAAAAAAAAAAAAAAAAAAAAAAAATTCCGAAAATCCAGAGTGAATCACATTTTATTCCAAAAATCCGAAACGAATCGCCCCAAAAAAACACACACGCGCACACACAAAAAAAAAATTATTCCGAAAATCCAAAAGGAATCACCCCAAAAAAGGAAAAAAAAAAATTCCGAAAATCCGAAACGAATCGCCCCAAAAATACAAAAAAAAAAAAAATATCAAACAAACAAACAAACAAAAAAATCAGTCCCAAAATCTTCCCCAATATCCCCTCAAATCGCCACAAATCACCCCAAAATCTCCCCAAAACCTCTCAAAACCTTCCCAAACCCCTTCAAAGCGCCCCAAAATCCCCACAAATCCCCTCAAACACCCCCAAACACCCCCCAAATCCCCCCCAAACCTCCATATACACCCCATAGAGCAACCCCGATATCCCCTCAAATCACCCCAAATCCCCCCAAAATCGCCCCAAAACCCCTTCAGAGCTCCCCAAAATCCCCACAAATCCCCTCAAACACTCCCAAATCCTACCCAAACCTCCATATACACCCCATAGAGCAGCCCTGATATCCCCTCAAATCACCCCAAAATCGCCCCAAATCCCCTCAAAACCCCTCAAACACCCCCAAACACCTCTCAAATCCCCCCCAAATCCCCCTCAAACCTCCATACACACCCCATAGAGCAACCCCGATATCCCCTCATATCTCCCCAAAATCACCCCAAATCCCCTCAAACACCCCCAAACACCCCCAAATCCTACCCAAACACCCCCCAAACCTCCACATACACCCCATATAACCCCCCAATATCCCCTCAAATCACCCCAAAACCCCCCAAAACCGCCCAAAACCCCCCCAAATCTCGTGTTTCTGACCAGACTCCGCTGACGCAGCGCGTGGAGAGCGCTCGGGGCAGCACCTCGGCGCCCTGCTGCAGGAACCCCCCTCCCCAAATACCCCCAAACCTCCATATACACCCCATATAACCCCCCAATATCCCCTCAAATCACCCCAAAACACCCCAAAATCACCCCAAAAACCCTCAAAACCTTCCCAAACCCCTTCAGAACTCCCCAAAATCGCCCCAAATCCTACCCAAACCTCCATATACACCCCATAGAGCAACCCTGATATCCCCTCAAATCACCCCAAAAGCCCCCAAATCACCCCAAAACCCCCCCAAATCTCGTGTTTCTGACCAGACTCCGCTGACGCAGCGCGTGGAGAGCGCTCGGGGCAGCACCTCGGCGCCCTGCTGCAGGAACCCCCCTCCCCAAATACCCCCAAATCCCACCCAAATCACCCCAAATCCCACCCAAAACCCCCCAAATCCCACCCAAAACACCCCAAATCACCCCAAAATCACCCCAAATCACCCCAAAAGCCCTGGAAACGCCCCAAATTTTGGTGTTTCTGACCAGACTCCGCTGACGCAGCGCGTGGAGAGCGCTCGGGGCAGCACCTCGGCGCCCTGCTGCAGGAACCCCCCTCCCCAAATACCCCCAAATCCCACCCAAATCACCCCAAATCCCACCCAAAACCCCCCAAATCCCACCCAAAACACCCCAAATCACCCCAAAATCACCCCAAATCACCCCAAAAGCCCTGGAAACGCCCCAAATTTTGGTGTTTCTGACCAGACTCCGCTGACGCAGCGCGTGGAGAGCGCTCGGGGCAGCACCTCGGCGCCCTGCTGCAGGAACCCCCCTCCCCAAATACCCCCAAATCCCACCCAAATCACCCAAAACCCCTCAAACACCCCCAAATACCCCCAAATCCTACCCAAACCTCCATATACACCCCATAGAGCAACCCCGATATCCCCTCAAATCGCCCCAAATCACCCCAATATCGCCCCAAATCCCCTCAAATCCCCTCAAACACCCCCAAACACCCCAAAACACCCCCCAAATCCCCCCCAAACCCCCATATACACCCCATATAACCCCCACAATATCCCCTCAAATCGCCCCGAAACACCCCAAAATCACCCCAAAACCCCTCAAAATCACCCCAAACCCCTCTCAAACCCCTCCCAAACCCCTCCCAAACCCCCACAAACCTCCCACAATGTCCCTTCAAATCGCCCCGAAACACCCCCAAACCACTCCAAAACGCCCCAAAACCTCCCCAAATTTTGTTGTTTCTGACCAGACTCCGCTGACGCAGAGCGTGGAGAGCGCGCGGGGCAGCACCTCGGCGCCCTGCTGCAGGAACCCCCCTCCCCAAATACCCCCAAACACCCCCAAATCCCACCCAAACACCCCCAAAACCCCCCAAATCTCGTGATTTCTGACCAGACTCCGCTGACGCAGCGCGTGGAGAGCGCTCGGGGCAGCACCTCGGCGCCCTGCTGCAGGAAGCCGCCCACCGGGAACCAGAGGCTGTTGCCCAGCGTGTACTGGTTCTGCACCAGCCCCGGGCGCTCCCGCAGGCACGGGTGCGGGTTGTACCACTCGTAGGGGCTCAGCCTGCGCGGGGGGGGACGCGGGGTCGGGATGGGATCAACCAACGCCAACGCCCCCCCCCGGGATGGGGGAGAGTGGGGGAGTCCCGGGGGGGGGCCCTGAGTTTGTTTGGGGTCGCTTTGAACACGGCTGGGGACATCCAAAAATAATTTGGGACCACCCAAAATTTATTTGAGACCACCCAAATTAATTTGAGACCACCCAAAATTAATCTGGGACCACCCAAAATTAATTGGGAACACCTGAACCCGTCTGGGGACACCTGAACCCGTCTGGGACCAACCCAAAATTAATCTGAGACCACCTGAACCCGTCTGGGATTACCTGAACCCACCCCAAACTCAGCTGGGACCACCCAAACATAATCTGGGACCACCCAAAGTAATCTGAGACCACCCAAAATTAATTTAGGAACACCTGAATCCATCTGGGACCAACCCAAACTCAGCTGGGACCAACCCCAAATTAATTTGAGACCATCCAAATTAATCTGAGACCACCCAAAATTAATTTGAGACCACCCAAATTAATTTGAGACCAGCCAAAATTAATTGGGAACACCTTGAACCCGTCTGGGAACACCTGAACCCGTCTGGGACCAACCCAAAAATAATCTGGGACCACCCCAAATTAATTTGGGAACACCTGAATCCATCTGGGACCAACCCAAACTCAGCTGGGACCAACCCCAAATTAATCTGAGGCCACCCAAAAATAATCTGGGACCAATCCAAAATTAATTGGGAACACCTGAACCCATCTGGGATCACCTAAAATTAATTTGGTATCACCTGAACCCGTCTGGGGGCACCTGAACCTGTCTGGGACCAAACCAAACCCATCTGGGACCACCCCCAAATTAATCTGAGACCACCCCAAATTAATTGGGAACACCTGAACCCATCTGGGACCAACCCAAAATTAATTGGGAACACCTGAACCCATCTGGGACCACCCAAAATTAATTTTGGGAGCACCTGAACTCGTCTGGGATCCCCCAAATTAATCTGGGACCACCCCAAAATAATTTGGGGCCATTTTTCGGGGTGTCACCCCCAAATTCTGGGACCGTTTTTTGGGGTATTCCCCCAATTTCGGGGGCATTTTTGGGGGTGTCCCCAGGTTTTTTTGAGCCGTTTTTTTGGGGGAGTTTTTGCCTCCTCCCTCCCTTTCTCGGGGCCGTTTTTTGGGACGTCCCCCCCCCCCCCAGAATTTTGGGGCATTTTTGGGCCCCGTTTCCGGGGCGTGGCCGCTCACCTGGCGGCCAGGAAGAGCACGCAGCTGACGGCCAGGTAGGCCAGGAGCATGAAGAGCCACACGGCCGGAGAGAAGGGGTCTAGGAAGGAGAAATACCCCGGCTTGCGGCCCTGGGGGGACGCCGAGTGAGACCCCCGCAAACTGAGCCCAAAGTGACCCAAAATCCACAGAAAAACGACCCAAAATAGCCCCAAAAACTGCCCCAAAACTCAGCCCAAAAACCACCCCGAAAATGACCCTAAAACCGCCCACAAACTGAGCCCAAAATGACCCAAAATCCACAAAAAAATGACCCAAAATAGCCCCAAAAACTGCCCCAAAACTGAGCCCAAAATGACCCAAAATAGCCCCAAAAACTGCCACAAAACTGAGCCCAAAGTGACCCAAAATCCACAGAAAACTGACACAAAATAGCCCCAAAAACTGCCCCAAAACTCAGCCCAAAATGACCCAAAATCCACAAAAAACTGACCCAAAACTGACCCCAAAATGACCCAAAATCCACAAAAAACTGTCACAAAACTGACCCAAAACTGACCCAAAATAGCCCCAAAAACTGCCCCAAAACTGACCCTAAAATGACCCAAAATAGCCCCAAAACCATCCCAAAGCTGACCCTAAAACCACCCCCAAACTGAGCCCAAAGTGACCCAAAATCCACAGAAAACTGACCCCAAACTGACCCAAAATAGCCCCAAAAGCCACCCCCAAACTGACCCCAAAATGACCCAAAATCCACAAAAAACCGACCCAAAATAGCCCCAAAAGCCACCCTGAAAATGACCCCAAAATACACCCATAAAACCCCCATAAAATCCCCAAAAAACCAAAAAAATCCAAAAAAAAAACCCCAAAAAACCCAAAAAACCCCAAATCCTATAAAAACCCTACAAAAACCCTACAAAAACCCCACAAAAGCCCCAAACCCACCATGTGCACGCGGTAGAGGATGCTGATGCCCAGACCCCAAACCTGATAAAAACCCCCATAAAACCCCCAAAAAAACCCCAAAAAAACACCCAAAAAATCCCAAAAAAATCCCAAAAAACCCCAAATCCTATAAAAACCCCATAAAACCCCATAAAATCCCATAAATCCCATACCATGTGCACACGGTAGAGGATGCTGACGCCCACACCCCAAACCTGATAAAAACCCCCATAAAAACCCCAAAAAAAAAACCCCAAAAAAAACCCCAAAAAATCCCAAAAAATCCCAAAAAACCCCAAATCCTACAAAAACCCCATAAAATCCCATAAAACCCCCATAAAGTCCCACAAAAACCCCGAACCCACCATGTGCACGCGGTAGAGGATGCTGACGCCCAGACCCCAAACCTGATAAAAACCCCCATAAAAACCCCATAAAACCCCCCAAAAAAATCCCAAAAAAATCCAAAAAAATCCCAAAAAACCCCAAATCCTATAAAAACCCCACAAATCCTATAAAATCCCATAAATCCCGTACCATGTGCACGCGGTAGAGGATGCTGATGCCCAGGGTCATGAAGGGCTTGGAGAAGTCGATCACCTTCTCGCGCTCGGCCGTGATGGTGAACGCGGCCACCGCCAGGTCGGCCTTCTGGGGACCCCAAAAACCCCAAAAATTGTGGGGTCAGCCTTCTGGGGACCCCAAAAATCCCAAAATTGTGGGGTCAGGAGGGGATGGGGACCCCAAAAACCCCGAAATTGGGGGGTCGGCCTTCTGGGGACCCCAAAAAACCCCAAAATCCCAAAATTGGGGGATCAGCCTTCTGGGGACCCCAAAAACCCCAAAAATTGTGGGGTCGGCCTTCTGGGGACCCCAAAAACCCCAAAATCCCAAAATTGGGGGGTCACGAGGGGATGGAGAACCCAAAAACCCCAAAATTAGGGGATTGGCCTTCTGGGGACCCCAAAAATCCCAAAAATTGTGGGGTCAGGAGGGGATGGGGACCCCAAAAACCCCCAAAAATGTGGGGTCAGGTGGAGCTGGGACTTTTTCCCACAGGGATTTTTCCTTATGGGATTTTTTTCCCCCTATGGGACTTTTTCCCCCTATGGGACTTTTTCCCTATAGGATATTTTGTTATAGGATTTTCTTACGGGATTTTTTTCCCCTATGGGATTTTGATTACGGGATTTTTCCCTATAGGATATTTTATTATGGGTTTTTTAATAGGATTTTTTATGGGGTTCCCATACCCTGTTGATGAGCTCTCCCACCATGCCCGTCCAGGAGCCATTGTGGCTCTTTATGGGATTTTCCCTATGGGTTTTTTTCCCTATAGGATATTTTTTATGGGGTTTTTTATGGGATTTTTATGGGGTTTTTTTATAGGATTTTTAATGGGATTCCCATCATACCCTGTTGATGAGCTCTCCCACCATGCCCGTCCAGGAGCCTCCTTATGGGATTTCCCCTATGGGATTTTGGTTATGGGGTTTTTTCCCCTATGGGGTTTTTTTCCCCTATAGGATATTTTTTAATGGGGTTTTTTTATAGGATTTTTCATGGGATTCCCACCATACCCTGTTGATGAGCTCTCCCACCATGCCCGTCCAGGATCCTCCTTATGGGATTTCCCCTATGGGATTTTGATTACGGGATTTTTTCCCTATATGATATTTTGCTATGGGATTTTTTAATGGGGCTTTTTTATGGGTTTTTTTAATGGGGTTTTTTAATGGTTTTTTTTTATGGGGTTTTTTTATAGGGTTTTTAATGGGGTTCCCATACCCTGTTGATGAGCTCTCCCACCATGCCCGTCCAGGAGCCGTTGGGCTCTTTATGGGATTTTCCATACGGGATTTTTTCCCTATAGGATATTTTGCTATGGGATTTTTATGGGGTTTTTATGGGTTTTTTTAATGGGGTTTTTTATGGGATTTTTATGGGTTTTTTTATGGGATTTTTAATGGGATTCCCACCATACCCTGTTGATGAGCTCTCCCACCATGCCCGTCCAGGAGCCTCCTTATGGGATTTCCCCTATGGGATATTTTTTATGGGGTTTTTAATGGGGTTCCCCATACCCTGTTGATGAGCTCTCCCACCATGCCCGTCCAGGATCCTCCTTATGGGATTTCCCCTATGGGATTTTGATTACGGGATTTTTTCCCTATAGGATATTTTGCTATGGGTTTTTTTCCCCTATAGGATATTTTTTATAGGATTTTTTATGGGATTCCCATACCCTGTTGATGAGCTCTCCCACCATGCCCTTCCAGGAGCCTCCTTATGGGATTTCCCCTATGGGATTTTGGTTATGGGGTTTTTTCCCCTATGGGATTTTCCCTATGGGTTTTTTTCCCCTATGGGATATTTTTTATAGGATTTTTTATGGGGTTCCCCATACCCTGTTGATGAGCTCTCCCACCATGCCCGTCCAGGAGCCGTTGGGCTCGGGCGCCCCGTAGAGCCCGTCCTCCACCAGCTTGATGTGGAAGCGGAACTTGAGCAGCG
Source organism: Agelaius phoeniceus (assembly GCF_051311805.1). Classification (NCBI taxonomy): domain Eukaryota; kingdom Metazoa; phylum Chordata; class Aves; order Passeriformes; family Icteridae; genus Agelaius; species Agelaius phoeniceus. The sequence continues at coordinate 186,778 of NC_135297.1, forward strand.
CCGCCAGCTCCCGCAGCATGTCCACGCAAAATCCCTCATATCGATCCGGGCCGCCCGCGCCGCCCACCCGCATCACGTACGGGTTCTCCTAAAATCACAGGAATTGGGGTCGGTTATTGGGATTTGGGGTCATTTATTGGGGTTTGGGGTCAGTCATTGGTCACTGCAGTGTCCACGCAAAATCCCTCATATCGATCCGGGCCGCCCGCGCCGCCCACCCGCATCACGTACGGGTTCTCCTAAAAATATGGGAATTTGGGGTCATTTATTGGGGTTTGGGGTCAGTCATTGGTCACTGCAGTGTCCACGCAAAATCCCTCATAACGGTCCGGGCCGCCCGCACCGCCCACCCGCATCACGTACGGGTTCTCCTAAAAATATGGGAATTTGGGATTTGGGGTCATTTATTGGGGTTTGGGGTCAGTCATTGGTCACTGCAGTGTCCACACAAAATCCTTCATATCGATCGGGGCCGCCCGCGCCGCCCACCCGCATCACGTACGGGTTCTCCTAAAATCACAGGAATTGGGGTTTGGGGTCATTTATTGGGGTTTGGGGTCGGTCATTGGTCACTGCAGTGTCCACACAAAATCCTTCATAGCGATCGGGGCCGCCCGCGCCGCCCACCCGCATCACGTACGGGTTCTCCTAAAAATATGGGATTTGGGGTCATTTATTGGGGTTTGGGGTCAGTTATTGGGGTTTGGGGTCAGTCATTGGGTATGGGATTGGTCACTGCAGTGTCCACGCAAAATCCCTCATATCGATTGGGGCCGCCTGCGCCGCCCACCCGCATCACATACGGGTTCTCCTAAAGATGGGATTTGGGGTTTGGGGTCGGTTATTGGGGTTTGGGGTCAGTTATTGGGGTTTGGGGTCACTGGGATTGGTCACTGCAGTGTCCACGCAAAATCCCTCATAATGCTCGGGGCCGCCCGCGCCGCCCACCCGCATCACGTACGGGTTCTCCTAAAGATTGAATTTGGGATTTGGGGTCGGTTATTGGGGTTTGGGTTCATTTATTGGGGTTTGGGGTCAGTTATTGGGGTTTGGGGTCGGTTACTGGGGTTTGGGGTCAGTTATTGGGGTTTGGGGTCGGTTATTGGGGTTTGGGGTCACTTATGGGGGATATGGGTTCATTTATTGGGGTTTGGGGTTTGGGATTTGGGAATGGTCAGTGGGATTTGGGTTCATTTATTGGGATTTGGGTTCATTTATTGGGATTTGGGTTCATTTATTGGGATTTGGGTTCATTTATTGGGGTTTGGGGCTTGGGATTGGTCACTGGGGTTTCGCTGTGGTCACTCCCTCCCAGTCCAGACCAGTCCAGACCAGTTCAATCCCAGCCCCTCCCAGTTCAATCCCAGCTCAATCCCAGCCCCTCCAAGTTCATCCCAGTTCATCCCAGTTCAATCCCAGTTCAATCCCAGCCCCTCCCAGCCCCTCCCAGTTCAATCCCAGCCCCTCCCAGCCCCTCCCAGTCCCTCCCAGTCCAATCCCAGTTCAATCCCAGCCCCTCCCAGTTCAATCCCAGCCCCTCCCAGCCCCTCCCAGTTCAATCCCAGTTCAATCCCAGCCCCTCCCAGCCCCTCCCAGTTCAATCCCAGCCCCTCCCAGTTTATCCCAGCCCCTCCCAGTTCATCCCAGTTCAATCCCAGTTCAATCCCAGCCCCTCCCAGCCCCTCCCAGTCCAATCCCAGTCCAATCCCAGTCCAGACCAGTTCAATCCCAGCCCCTCCCAGTTTATCCCAGCCCCTCCCAGTTTATCCCAGTTCAATCCCAGCCCCTCCCAGTTTATCCCAGCCCCTCCCAGTTCATCCCAGTTCAATCCCAGTTCAATCCCAGCCCCTCCCAGCCCCTCCCAGTCCAATCCCAGTCCAATCCCAGTCCAGACCAGTTCAATCCCAGCCCCTCCCAGTTTATCCCAGCCCCTCCCAGTTTATCCCAGTTCAATCCCAGCCCCTCCCAGCCCCTCCCAGCCCCTCCCAGTCCAATCCCAGTCCAATCCCAGTCCAGACCAGTATGGTGGTGATGATCAGGGTCTTGTTGGCCAGGCTGTCCGAGGCGTTCAGGGCCAGCGTGGCCTCGTCCATGGCCAGCGTCCGGTTGGAGAACCACACCCCCACCTGCGGGGTCACCGAGGGGTCACGCAGGGGTCACGGAGGGGTCACGGAGGGGTCACTCATTGGTCACTCATGGTCACTCATTGGTCACTCAGTGCTCACTCATTGGTCACTCATTGGTCAGTGGTCACTCATTGGTCACTCATTGGTCACTCATTGGTCACTCATTGGTCACTCATGGTCACTGTGGTCACTCAGTGATCACCCATTGGTCACTCATTGGTCACTCATTGGTCACTCATGGTCACTCATTGGTCACCCATTGGTCACTCAATGGTCACTCAATGGTCACTCAATGGTCACTCATTGGTCACTCAGTGGTCACTCAGTGGTCACTCACCTCCCGGTGTCCATCCCTGCCCTTCTCCAGCACTCTCAGGCTGTAATTCTGGGCTCACTCAGTGGTCACTCAGGGGTCAGTGGTCACTCAGTGGTCACTTAATGGTCACTCATTGGTCACCCATTGGTCACTCATTGGTCACCCATTGGTCACTCAGTGGTCACTCAGTGGTCACCCATTGGTCACTCATTGGTCACCCATTGGTCACTCAGTGGTCACTCTGTGGTCACTCAGTGGTCACCCATTGGTCACTCATTGGTCACTCAGTGGTCACTCAGTGGTCACTCATTGGTCACTCACCTCCCGGTGTCCGTCCCTGCCCTTCTCCAGCACTCTCAGGCTGTAATTCTGGGGTCACTCAGGGGTCAGTGGTCACTCAGTGGTCAGTGGTCACCCATTGGTCACCCATTGGTCACTCACCTCCCGGTGTCCGTCCCTGCCCTTCTCCAGCACTCTCAGGCTGTAATTCTGGGGTCACTCATTGGTCACTCAGTGGTCAGTGGTCACTCAGTGGTCACTCATTGGTCACTCACCTCCCGGTGTCCGTCCCTGCCCTTCTCCAGCACTCTCAGGCTGTAATTCTGGGGTCACTCATTGGTCACTCAGTGGTCAGTGGTCACTCATTGGTCACTCAGTGGTCACTCACCTCCCGGTGTCCATCCCTGCCCTTCTCCAGCACTCTCAGGCTGTAATTCTGGGGTCACTCATTGGTCACTCAGTGGTCAGTGGTCACTCAGTGGTCACTCAGTGGTCACCCATTGGTCACCCATTGGTCACCCATTGGTCACTCACCTCCCGGTGTCCATCCCTGCCCTTCTCCAGCACTCTCAGGCTGTAATTCGTGCGCTGCCCTTTGCTGTTGAACTCCACGCGCCCGGTCAGGCCGTCGTACTCCACCTGAAACGCACCCAAAATGCACCGAAACGCACCCAAAAAATGACCCAAAACGCGTCCAAAAATTCCCCAAAATGAGTCCAAAAATTCCCCAAAATGCACCCAAAAATTCCCCAAAACGTGTCCAAAAATTCCCCAAAATACGCCCTAAATACACCCAAAAACTACCCCCAAAATACCCCAAAAATACCCCCAAAATACACCCAAAATATACCCAAAAGATACCCTAAATATACCCAAAATACACCCAAAATATACCCAAAAATATCTGAAAATACACCCAAAAAATATCCAAAATGCACCCAAAATTCACCCTAAATACACCCCAAAATATACCCAAAATATACCCCAAAAACATCCCAAATGTACCCCAAAAATATCTGAAAAATATACGCAAAAAATATCCAAAATTCACCCTAAATGCAACCTAAATACACCCTAAAAATACCCAAAATACACCCGAAATGCAACCCCAAAAAATATCCCAAAAATACCCCAAAAATATCCGAAAAGATGCACAAAAATACCTTAAAAATATACCCCAAAAATACCCCAAAAATATACGCAAAAATACCCCAAAAATGTACCCAAAAAATGGCCCCAAAATTCATCCAAAAATCCCCCAAAATACCCCCTAAATGCACCCAAAAAATACCCCAAAAATATCCAAAATACACCCAAAATATACCCCAAAAATATCCCAAATGTACCCCAAAAATATCTGAAAATACACCCAAAAAATATCCAAAATTCACCCTAAATTCACCCTAAATATACCCCAAGCACACCCAAAATGCAACCCCAAAAAATATCCCAAAAATACACAAAAATACCCCAAAAATACCCTGAAAATATGCACAAAAATAACTCAAAAATACACCCCAAAAAAATCCCAAAAAAACACAAAAATACCCCAAAAATACCCCAAAAACATGCACAAAAATACCTCGGAGTTGGTTTTGGGGTTGTTTTTAGGGCTGGTTCTGGGGTTGTTTTGGGGTTTTTTGGAGCTGTTTTCGGGGTTGTTTTTGGGATTGTTCTCGGGATTTTTGGGGCTGGTTTTGGGGATTTTTGGAGTTGGCTTCGGGGTTGTTTTTAGGGCTGGTTTTGGGGTTGTTTTGGGGGTTTTTGGGGTTGTTTTTGGGGCTCTTTTTGGGATTGTTCTCGGGCTTTTTGGGGCTGGTTTTGGGGCTTTTTGAAGCTGTTTTCGGTGGTGTTTTTAGGGTCGGTTCTGGGGTTGTTTTTGGGATTTTTCTTGGGATTTTTGGGGTTGTTTTGGGGCTTTTTGGGGTTGTTTTTAGGTCCGGTTCTGGGGTTGCTTTTGCCTCATTCCTGCAGGGTTTTCGGGGCATTTCTGGGGCATTTTTCCCCTTTTTTTCCCCGTTTTCCCCGGTTTTTCCCCCTTTTTTCCCCCCCGTTTTCCCGGGTTTTTTCCCCCCGTTTTCCCGGGTTTCTTCCCGTTTTTTCCCGGGTTTTTTCCCGGGTTTTTCCCGTTTTTTTTCCTCGTTTTTTCACGGTTTTTTTCCCCGTTTTTCCCCCATTTTTTCCCCTTTTTTCCCCTTTTTCCCCCCCTTTTTTTGCCCTTTTTCTCCCCATTTTTCCCCCATTTCCCCCCCTATTTCCCCCCCATTTTCCCCCCCTTTTTCCCCATTTTTCCCCCCTTTTCCCCCCATTTCCCCCCCATTTTCCCCCATTTTCCCCCCGTTTTTTCCCCATTTTCCCCCCTTTTTTCCCCCCATTTTCCCCCCATTTTTCCCCCATTTTCCCCCCATTTTTCCCCCATTTTCCCCCCATTTTTCCCCCATTTTCCCCCATTTTCCCCCCATTTTCCCCCCCTTTTCCCCCCATTTTTCCCCCATTTTCCCCCCATTTTTCCCCCTTTTTTTCCCCCGTTTTTCCCCCATTTCCCCCCATTTTCCCCCATTTTTCCCCCATTTTCCCCCCTATTTTCCCCCCATTTTCTCCCCTCTCACCATCCTCAGGTAGTTCATCAGGCTGGTGCCGTGGGGCCAGATCCCGGGCGCGGCGCAGGCCAGGGGCCGCCCCCCGATCTCCTGGCTGCGGTTCAGCTCCCGCACGGCGCCCACCACCACGTGCACGGCGTCGAACAGCAGCGCCGCCGACAGCTGCGGGGGGACACGACGCTTTTTGGGGTCCCCGAGGGGGGTTTGGGGTCCCCCGGAATCCCAAATCCCCACCCCAGAAACCCCCAGGGATTTGGGTTCTCAAAAACGCCAAATCTCTGAATTTTGCCCATTTTTTTCCCGAGATTTTTGGGGTCCCTTGATGATTCTTGGGGTCCCTCCAAGGTTTTTGGGGTCCCCCGGAACCCAAATCCCCACCCCAGAAACCCCCAGGGATTTCGGTTCCCTGAGACGCCGAATTTCTGAATTTTTCTCCAAGAGTTTTGGGGTCCCTTGATGATTCTTGGAGTCTCCCCCAAATTTTGGGGTCCCTCTAAGGTTTTTGGGGTCCCTCAGAACCCAAATCCCCACCCCAGAAACCCCCAGCGATTTGGGTTTTTTGAGACGTCAAATTTCCAAATTTTGGTCATTTTTTCCCAAGTTTTTTTTGGGTTCCTTCAAGATTTTTGGGGTCCCTTGATGATTCTTGGGGTCTCCCCCAATTTTTGGGGTCCCCACCCCAATTTTTGGGCTCCCACCACACCTGATTTTCACCTCCAAAATTTTATAACCTCCTCAAACTTTCATTTTCTCCCCCGTTTTTAACCAATTCTCCCCCATTTTTTTCTTAAATTCCCCCCAAATTTTCCCCTTCCCTGGATTTTGTTTTGATGATTTTTCGCCCAATTTCTGATCACTTCCACCCCCCAAAATTCCACTTCTCCCCCCAATATCTCTCAATTTCGGCGCTCCCTCAAAATTTCGTTTTCTCCCCCGTTTTTAACCATTTCCCCCCAAATTTTCCAGTTTTAATTCCCCCTAAATTTTCCCTTTCCCCAGGTATTTTTTTGAGGATTTTTGCCCAATTTCTGCTCTCTTCCACCCCCCAAAATTCCACTTCTCTCCCCAGTATCTCTTGATTTCGGCGCTCCCATCAAAATTTCATTTTCTCCCCCATTTTTCCACCATTTCCCCCCAAATTTTCCCTTTCCCTGGATATTTTTTTTTTGATGATTTTTCGCCCAATTTTGCTCACTTCCACCCCCCAAAATTCCACTTCTCCCCCAATATCTCGCCATTTCGCGCTCCCTCAAAATTTCGTTTTCTCCCCCATTTTTCCACCATTTCCCCCCCCGTTTTTTTTTTAATTCCCCCAAATTTTCCCCTTCCCTGGATTTTGTTTTTGATTATTTTTCGCCCAATTTCTGCTCACTTCCACCCCCCAAAATTCCACTTCTCCCCCAATATCTCTCAATTTCGGCGCTCCCTCAAAATTCCGTTTTCTCCCCCGTTTTTCCACCATTTTCCCCGGGGTTTTTTGCGTTCCCCCCAAATTTCGGGGTCCCCCCGGTGTTTTTCGGGGTCCCCGCTCACCGCGGGGCCGGGGTAGGGCCCCAGCTCGCAGCTCTCCCTCCAGGACATGTTGAGGCTGCGCACGAACTCGGGGTAGAAGCGGTGGCTCGTGTTGAACATGGAGAAGCCCAGGACGGTGGCGGGAGCGGCCGGCAGCGCGTCCAGCCGGAGCAGGGGGAAGTCCTGCGGTCAGTTTGGGGTCATTTCGGGCCTTTTTGGGCCGGTTTGGGGGCCGGGGGTCACTCTCAGGGGTCACTCTCAGTGGTCACTCTCAGTGGTCACTCTCAGTGGTCACTCTCAGTGGTCACTCTCGGTGGTCACTCACCATGGTGGTCAGGATGTATTTGTAGAAGGTCGAGGTCATGCCCAGCTCCGAGGCCTGGAAGGGCGCCAGGGTGGGTCTGAGCCCCGAAATTCTCTCCAAAAAAAAAATGCCCGCCCAAAAAGATCACCAAAAAAATCACCCCAAAAATCAGCCCAAGAATCACCCCCAAATAATCAACACAAAATCCCTCAAAATCCCCCCAAAAATCACCAAAAAAATCACCAAAAATCACCCCAAAAATCGCCCCCAATAATCAACACAAAATCCCCCAAAAAATCCAAAAAAAATCCCCCAAAAAATCACCCCAAAATTCCCTCAAATCCCCCCCAAAATGCCCCCAAAATCCTGTCAAATCCCCCAAAAAATCACCCCCAAATAATCAACACAAAATCCTCTGAAATCCCCCAAAAATCCCCCAAAAAATCACCCCCAAAAAATCAACACAAAATCCCCCAAAATCCCCTCAAAAACCCCTCAAACCACCCAAAACTCCCAAAAATCGACACAGAACCACCCAAACGCTCCTGATAAATCGCAGAAAGTGCCGCAAAACCCCCCAAGATCAACACAAAAAAACTCCCCAAAATCAACAAAAAAAAAAAAGCCAAGTCAACACAAAACCACCCCAAAACTCCCAAAAAAAATCAACCAAAAAAACCACCCCGAAACTCCCAGAAATCCAAATAAAGTCACAGAAATTGTCCCAAAACCACCCCAAAACTCCCAAAAAAACCAACCCAAAACGCCCCCAAAGGCCCCAAATGCGCCCGAGGCGCCGCGGCCGCGCCGACCTTGGCGAGCACCAGGCCGGCGGTGGCGGCGCTGCCGTCGATGATGATGGTGGGGACTTTGTCGTCGCGGATTTCCTTCAGCAGCGGCGTCGGGTCCTGCTCGGCGTCCAGGACGCGCACGGAGAGCGCCTCGCGCGAGATCAGGAACTGCCGCACCAGCTCCTCCAGCCGCAGCAGGCCTGGACCCAAAAACGGCGAAATTTAACCCAAAATCGGGTCAGAAATGCCCGAAATCGGCCCCAAAACCCGAACCCGGGCCCCGCACGGAGAGCGCCTCGCGCGAGATCAGGAACTGCCGCACCAGCTCCTCCAGCCGCAGCAGGCCTGGCACCCAAAAACCCCGAAATTCAGCCCAAAATCGGGTCAGGAATTCACCACAAAATAACCGAAATCGGCCCCAAAACCCCAAACCCGGGCCCCGCACGGAGAGCGCCTGGCGCGAGATCAGGAACTGCCGCACCAGCTCCTCCAGACGCAGCAGGCCTGGCGACCCAAAAACGGCGAAATTCGACCCAAAATCGGGTCAGGAATGGCCGAAATCGGCAGCGAAATCGGCCCCAAAATCGGGTCAGAAATGCCCGAAATCGGCAGCGAAATCGGCCCCAAATTCACCCCAAAATCGGCTCAGAAATGCCCGAAATTGGCACCGAAATTCACCCCAAAATCAGCTCAGAAATACCCGAAATCGGCAGCGAAATCAGCCCCAAATTCACCCCAAAATCAGGTCCAAAACCGGCCACAAAAACCCTGAAATTCGCCCCAAAATCAGCTCAGGAATGCCGAAATCGGCAGCGAAATCGGCCCCAAATTCGCCCCAAAATCAGCTCAGAAATGGCCAAAATTGGCCCCAAAATCAACATCGAAATCGGCCACAAAAACCCCAAAATCAGCCCCAAAATCGTCCCCAACATCGGTCACAAAAACCTCGAAACCTGCCCCAAAATCGTCACCAAAATCGGTCACAAAAACCCCAAATCTGCCCCAAAATCAGCCTCAAAATCAGACCCAGAAAAGCCAGAATCAGCCCAAAATCAGCTCCAAAAATCAGCCCCAAAACCCCTGAATTCAGCCCCAAAATCAGCACCAAAATCAGCCCCAAAAACCCCGAAATCGGCCCCAAAACCCCAAACCCGGGCCCCGCACGGAGAGCGCCTGGGGCGAGATCAGGAACTGCCGCGCCAGCTCCTCCAGGCACAGCAGGCCTGGCACCCAAAAATGGCGAAATTTAACCCAAAATTGGGTCAGAAATACCTGAAATCAGCTCAGAAATTCGCCCAAAATCGGGTCAGAAATGCCCGAAATCGGCAGCGAAATCGGCCCCAAATTTGCCCAAAATCGGCTCAGAAATTCACCCCAAAATTGGCTCAGAAATGCCTGAAATTGGCTCAGAAATTCACCCCAAAATCTGGTCCAAAACCGGCCACAAAAACCCTGAAATTCGCCCCAAAATCAGGTCAGAAATGGCCGAAATCGGCAGCGAAATCGGCCCCAAATTCACCCCAAAATCGGGTCCAAAACTGGCCACAAAAACCCCAAAATCAGCTTGAAAATCTGCCTCGAAATCGGCCCCAGAATACCCAAAATCTTCCCCAAACTCTTCCCCAAAATCAACACTGAAATCGACCACAAAAACCCCAAAATCAGTTCAAAATCAGCTTCAAAATCCACCCCAAAATTAGCTCCAAAATCATCCCCAAAATCGGCCACAAAAACCCCAAAATCAGCAACAAAATTTGCCCCAAAACACGCGCCAAAATTGGTCAGAAAAACCCCAAAATCAGCCCCAAAATCGGTCACAAAAACCTTGAAACCTGCCCCAAAATCAGCTCCAAAACTGGTCACAAAACCCCTGAAATCGGCACCAAAATCCACCCCAAAATCTGCCCCAGAAACCCCAAAATCTGCCCCAAAATCAGTCCAGAAACACCAGAATCAGCCCCAAAATCAGCTCCAAAAATCAGCCCCAAAACCCAA
>NC_135297.1:196900-229250 GCF_051311805.1 Agelaius phoeniceus
TGTCATTATGGTGATTTTTGAGTGATTTTTTTGATGATTTTGGATGATTTTGTTGATTTTTGGTTGATATTGGCTGATTTTTGGTTGATTTTAGTGATTTTGGTGATTTTGGGTGATTTCTGGATTATTTTTAGTTGATTTTGATGATTTTGCTGATTTTTGGCTGCTTCTTGGTGATTTTTAAATTATTTCAGTGATTTTTTGTGATTTTGGGGATGATTTGGGCTCTTTTTGGGTGATTTTTGGTTGATTTTTAGGTGATTTGGGGTGAATTTGATGATTTTTGTCTAAATTTCAGTGATTTTGGTGAATCCAGTGAATTTTGGGTGATTTCAGTGAATTTTGGTGAATCCAGTGAATTTTGGGTGATTTCAGTGAACTTTGGGTGATTTTGGTGATTTTGGTTCTTTTTGACTCCCCTGGGCCCTTAAGGACGTGGGAGGAGCCGTGGGTGGGGCTTGACAGGACAGGTGGGAGGAGCTTAAATGGGCGTGGCCTTGAGCTGGGAGGGGCTTAAAGGAAGACGGGAGGGGCTTAATTGGGTGTGGTGTTGTGGGCGTGGCCTAAACCGTCCAATGGAGGAGTTTAAAGGGGCAGTGTCCTGTGGGTGGAGCTTAAACTGATATAGCATTGTGGGCGTGGCTTAAACCAACAAGTAGGTGGGGTTTAAATGGGTGTGGTGTTGTGGGCGTGGCCTAAACAGCCCCATTGGGAGGGGTTTAAAGGGGCATTGTCCTGTGGGTGGAGCTTAAACGGATATAGCATTGTGGGCGTGGCTTCGCAGCTGGATGGGCGGGGCTTAAACCACAAGTGGGTGGGGTTTAAATGGGTGTGGTGCTGTGGGCGTGGCCTAAACCGCCCCGTGGGAGGGGTTTAAAGGGGTGTGGTGCTGTGGGGTGGAGCTTAAACGGAAAGAGCATTGTGGGCGTGGCTTCGTAGCTGGATGGGCGGGGTTTAAACCGACAAGTGGGCGGGGGTTTGAGGGGGCGGGGCCTGACCTGCGTAGCGCAGGGTGAGGCCGAGCTCGCGCAGCAGCCGCAGGTCCCGGGGCACCGTCTCCAGCACGGGGTCGATGATGACGGCGTCGCCGGTGGCGGCATCCGCCAGCAGGTAGGTGTAGGTGCAGGAGGAGGCCTCGAAGAGCTGGGAAAACAGCCCCAAAACGGCCCAGAACGGCCCAAAAATCGCTGAAATAATGGTGAAAATGGCCTCGAAAATAGGCTGGAATAGGCCAAAATAGCCCCAAAAAATCGCTGAAATAATGCTGAAAATAGCCTCAAAAATAGCCCAAATTAGCCTCAAAAATCGCTGAAATAATGCTGAAAATGGCCTCGAAAATAGGCCGAAAATAGCCCAAAATAGCCCCAAAAATCGCTGAAATAATGCTGAAAATAGCCTCAAAATAGCCCAAATTAGCCTCAAAAAATCGCTGAAATAATGCTGAAAAATGGCCTCGAAAATAGGCCGGAAATAGCCCAAAATAGCCCCAAAAATCGCTGAAATAATGCTGAAAATGGCCTCGAAAAATAGCCCGAAAATGGCCTCAAAAATAGCCCCAAAAATCGCTGAAATAATGCTGAAAATGGCCTCAAAAATAGCCCGAAAATAGCGCAGAATCACCTCAAAAATCGCTGAAATAATGCTGAAAATGGCCTCGAAAAATAGCCCGAAAATAGCCCAAAATAGCCTCAAAAAATCGCTGAAATAATGCTGAAAATAGCCTCAAAAATCGCTGAAATAATGCTGAAAATAGCCTTGAAAATAGCCCAAAATAGCCCCAAAAATCGCTGAAATAATGGTGAAAATGGCCTCGAAAATAGGCCGGAAATAGCCCAAAATAGCCTCAAAAAATCGCTGAAATAATCCTGAAAATGTCCTCAAAAAATAGCCCGAAATAGCCAAAATAGCCTCAAAAATCGCTGAAATAATGCTGAAAATAGCCTCAAAAATAGCCCAAAATAGCCTCAAAAAATAGCCCAAAATAGCCTCAAAAAATCGCTGAAATAATCCTGAAAATGTCCTCAAAAAATAGCCCGAAAATAGCCCAGAACCGCCTTAAAAAATCGCCGAAATAATCCTGAAAATGCCCTCAAAAAACCCCCAAAATAGCCTCAAAAATAGCCCAAAATAGCCCCAAAATAGCCTCAAGAAATAACTGAAAATCTCCTGAAATTGTCCTGGAAAAAACACCGAAATATCCTCAAAAATGAATTCAAAATCTCCTGGAAAGATCCTCAAAAAATAACTAAAAATATTCCGAAAACATTCTCAAAATATCCACAAAAAAACCACTTGAAAAATACCACAAACCTTATTAAAAAAAAAACCAAAAATCTCCACAAAAAAACACTTGAAAAATACAAAACCTCATTGAAAAAAAAACCAAAAATCTCAAAAACCCCAAAAAATCTCAACAAAAAAATCACCAAAATCTCCTGAAAAATCTCCTCAACAAAACCCCCAAACCCCGAAATCTCTTAAAAATCTCCTCACAAAATCGCCAGAAAATCAAAATTTCCTCGAAACCCCCACGAAAAAACCGAAAATTTCCTCGAAATCTTCACCAAAAAAACCCCAAAACCTCAAAATCTCTTAAAAAACCCCAAAACCTCCTCAGAAAACCCCAAAATCTCCTCAAACCCCCCCCCCCATTTCCGCTCCTCCCCGCTCCCCTCACGAACCCTCCCCGACCCCTCCCCCCCAATTAAAACCCCCCTGGCCCCCCCTCCCCCACCTGCCGGAACAGCAGCCGCCGCCCTCCCCCCGCGGCGCTGTCGCGAGGCCTCGCGCTGTCGCGACAGAGCGGCGACAGAAGCGGCGACAGCGCGGAGCAACATGGCGGCGGCGGCGGTGGGGCCACACCGGGAAGGAGCGGCCGCTTTAAGAGGGGGAAGGGGCGGGGCTTGAAGGGCTTAAAGGGAGGCGGGGCCGCGCTTAAAGCGGCGACGCGGCTTAAAAGGGCAATGGCGGGGCCGGAAATGGAATTTAATGGGGGGAGGTGGGGCCCGCCTTAAAGGGGCAGCGCTTGGGGGCGCGGCTTATATTTATTATATATTTATTGAGGCTATTTAAATATTCATTATATATTTATTTATAATTGTTGTGTATTTCTTATATATTTATTTGGAATATTTGTATATTTATTATACATTTATTTATAATCTTAATTTATTTTTTTAAATATTTTTATTATATTTATTTCTTTATAATCTTTATATATTTATTATAAATTCATTAAATATTTATTTACATTATTTATATATTAATTGTATATTCCTTTACAATACTTCTATATTTAGTATACATTTATAATCTATTTATTTAGACTATTTATGTTTTATATCCACTATATATTCATTATGTATTTATTTAGAATCTTTTTACATTTATCATCTATTTATTTACAATATTTATATATTTATTTAGAATATTTAAATATTTTTATATTCGTTATATATTTATTATCTATTAATTTAAATATTTACGTATTTATTAGATCTTTATATCTATTTTTAGACTATTTTTATGCTTGTTATATATTAGATATTTCTTATATATTCGTTATATATTTATAAATTATATCTGCATATTCTGTTTATTATTCTGTAATATATTTCAGATATTATAATTATCTGCATATAATTACATCTGCATATTCAAAATCTCTTTATTATGCAGATTTTATATGTCCGAGAGTTTTCACGTGTTCGTTATGCATTAATTACGTACTAATTAAAACAAAATAGATCAATTATTCTTCCACAAAACTTTTATCTATTTAATATGTAAATTATATGTAGATTAATTATTCTTCTACAAAAACTTTTATCTATTTAATACGTAAATTATATGTCCAGTATGGACCAGTATAAACCAGTACAGCCCAGTTTAAAGCTCCCAGTCCCTCCCAGTCCAAACCAGTGACCCCAAACCCTTTCCAGTCTCTCCCAGTGCCCTCCCAGTCCCTCCCAGTACAAACCAGTAACCCAAAACCCCCCTTTAACCCTTTCCAGTCCCTCACAGTTTGATCCCAGTCCCTCCCAGTACAAACCAGTGACCCAAACCCTTTCCCAGTCCCTCCCAGTTTGATCCCAGTCCTCCCAGTACAAACCAGTAACCCCAAACCCCCCTTTAACCCCTCCCAGTCCCTCCCAGTTTGATCCCAGTCCCCTCCCAGTACAAACCAGTGACCCCAAACCCTTTCCCAGTCCCTCCCAGTCCCTCCCAGTTTGATCCAGTCGCTCCCAGTACGAATCGGGGTTGTTTTTATTGCATTTGTATCAAAGGTGGTTAAAAGGTTATTTACAGGCCACACCCACCGGGGGCGGGCGTGACCTCCCTTGGCCACGCCCCCCCATACATTATTCATTCCCCCTGCCCCTCCCCCCCCAACCCCCACCCCCCCCAATTGTGCGCGCGTGGGGGGGAGGGGCCGAACCCACGCCCCTCCCCCACCCCAATGGCTTTGAGGCCCCTCCCCCACTCGCAGGGGGCGTGGCTTCTGAAGGGGGCGGGGTTTATGGGGTGTGGGCGGGTTTACCCCATTTTAACCCCTCCCCCTTTTGTCTCTGAACATCCCCAAATCTCCCCCACCCCCACCCCATCAATGGGCGTGGCTTCCGAGAGGGGCGGAGCTTATGGGGCTGTGGGCGGGGCTCATCCCACTTTAACCCCTCCCCCTTTGAACATCCCCAAACCCCTCCCCCTCCCCTCCCCTCCCCCCTTTTTGCGTTGTCCCCTCCCCCCTCCCGTGGTTGGGGGAGGGGCTAATGGGGGTGGGCGCCCCTCCCCCTCCCCAGGCCCCGCCCCCCGCCCCTCCCCCCCCTCAGATGAAGAATTCCTCCTTGCGCTTCCCCCCCTCCCCCCCAGGAACGCCTCGCGCGCCTCCCCCTGGTCCTCGAGGGCGCTGGCCTCGTGCGTCAGGTACGAGCCTGGAAATGGGGAGAAAACCGGGAAATTGGGAAAAATGGGAAATTAATAACGGGGGAAAATGGGGAAAAAACCTGAGGGGAAAATGGGGAAAAAACCCGGGGGAATTAGGGTAAAAAATGGGGTAAAAACGGGGGGAAATGCAGCGGCCTCGTGCGTCAGGTACGAGCCTGAAAATGGGGCGAAAAACCGGGAAATTGGGAAAAATGGGAAATGTGGGAATAACGGGGGAAAATGGGGAAAAAAAACTGGGGGAATTTGGGTGAAAAACGGGTAAAAAATGGGGTAAAAACAGGGGGAAATGCAGCGGCCTCGTGCGTCAGGTACGAGCCTGAAATGGGGAGAAAAAACGGGAAATTGGGAAAAATGGGAAATGTGGGAATAACGGGAAAATGGGGAAAAAAACTGGGGGAATTTGGGTGAAAAACGGGGTAAAAACGGGGGGAAATGCAGCGGCCTCGTGCGTCAGGTACGAGCCTGGAAATGGGGAGAAAAACCGGGAAATTGGGAAAAATGGGAAATGTGGGGATAACGGGGGAAAATGGGGGGAAAAAACTGGGGGAAAATGGGGAAAAAAAACGGCGGAATTTGGGTAAAAAATGGGGTAAAAACAGGGGGAAATGCTCCGGCCTCGTGCATCAGGTACGAGCCTG
The DNA here is from genome assembly GCF_051311805.1 of Agelaius phoeniceus. Lineage (NCBI taxonomy): Eukaryota > Metazoa > Chordata > Aves > Passeriformes > Icteridae > Agelaius > Agelaius phoeniceus. The sequence continues at coordinate 202,483 of NC_135297.1, forward strand.
GAAATGGGGCGAAAAACCGGGAAATTGGGAAAAATGGGAAATGTGGGAATAACGGGGGAATCTGGGGAAAAAAACTGGGGGAATTTGGGTGAAAAACGGGTAAAAAATGGGGTAAAAATGGGGGAAAAACAGGGGGAAATGCAGCGGCCTCGTGCGTCAGGTACGAGCCTGGAATGGGGAGAAAAACCGGGAAATTGGGAAAAATGGGAAATGGGGGGAAAAACGGGGGGAAAATGGGGAAAAACGGGTAAAAAATGGGGGGAAAATGGGGTAAAACCAGGGGAAATGCAGCGGCCTCGTGTGTCAGGTACGAGCCTGGAACGGGGCGAAATGGGGGGAAAATGGGGAAATTTGGGGACATTGAGGGATTGGGGCAAGAAATGGGGAAAAATGCAGAAATTTGGGGGGAAAATGGGGGAATTTGGGGACATTCGGGGACACACCCAGGACCCGCCCAGGATGTCCCCACCCCTCCCTGGCCACGCCCCCACAGCCCCACCCACACATTGGCCACACCCCCGCTGACCACACCCCTTCCCACCCTCGTAACCCCGCCCCCTCATAGAGCCCCGCCCCTTCCACCCGCCCACACAACGCCTGGCCACACCCCCAAACACCAAACCACGCCCCTCCCGCGGCCGCCCCACCCATTGCATAAACCCCGCCCGTTTTTGGAGGCCACGCCCCCTGCGGGAAGCCCCGCCCACCTTTCTGCCGCACCGAGCACCAGACGAGGGCCCCGAGCAGGAGGAGGAGCAGGAACACGAGCAGCGCCAAGGCCCCGCCCACCACGGCGAAAGGCCCCGCCCCCTGCGCCGCCACCACCGCACCTGGGTCTGCGGGGAGGGGGAGGGGCGGTCAGGGCCCAGGTGCGCCCAGATGTGCCCCGGGTGTGCATGGATGTGCCCAGGTGTGACCTGAGTGTAGCCAGGTGTGCCCAGGTGTGCCCAGGTGTGTTCCAGGTGCCCCCCAGGTGTGCCCAGGTGTGCCCAGGTATGACCAAGGTGTGCTCAGGTGTACCCAGGTGTGCTCCATATGTGCCCGGATATGACCGAGGTGTGCCCAGGTGTGTTCCAGGTGCCCCCAGGTGTGACCTGAATGTAGCCAGGTGAGCCCCAGGTGTGCCCAGGTGTGCCCAGGTGTGCTCCATATGTGCCCGGATATGACCCAGGTGTGCCCAGGTGTGTTCCAGGTGCCCCCCAGGTGCCCCCAGCCATGCCCAGGTGCCCCCCAGGTGCCCCCAGGTGTGACCTGAGTGTAGCCAGGTGAGCCCAGGTGTCCTCCAGGTGTGCCCAGGTATCCCCCAGGTGCCCCCAGGTGTGTTCCAGATGCACCCAGCCATGCCCAGGTGCCCCCAGGTGCCTCCCAGCCGTCCCCAGGTGCCCCAAGCCGTGCCCCAGGTGCCCCCAGGTGTGCCCAGGTGTGTTCCAGGTGCCCCCCAGGTGTCCCCAGGTGTGCTCAGGTGTGTTCCAGGTGCCCCCAGGTGTGCTCCATGTGTCCCCCAGCCGCCCCCAGCCGCCCCCAGGTGCCCGCACTCACCGTACACCACCAGCACGTAGGTGTCGTGGGCGCGGCCGTGGGCGTTGCCCACCTGGCAGGTGTAGGAGCCGTTGTCCTGCGGCGCCAGCGCCGGCAGCGTCAGGCGCTCGCCCTCGGCCCGCGCCCGCGGCGGCAGGGACTCGTTCCCGCGGCTCCAGGACACCTCGGTGGGGCTGCAGGTGTGCCCAGGGGTCACCAGGTGTGCCCAGGTGTGCCCTCAGCCACCCCCAGGTGTGCCCAGGTGTGCCCAGGTGTGCCCACAGCCACCCCCATCCATCCCCAGGTGTGCCCAGGTGTGCCCAGGTGTGCCCTCAGCCACCCCCAGGTGTGCCCAGGTGTGCCCAGGTGTGCCCACAGCCACCCCCAGGTGTGCCCAGGTGTGCCCAGGTGTGCCCACAGCCACCCCCATCCACCCCCAGGTGTGCCCAGGTGAGCCAGGGGTCACCAGGTGTGCCCAGGTGAGCCCAAAATCCCCAATTTTCACCCAATTTTTGACGTTTTGCCTCCTTTCTCCACCACCAGGTAGCCCCAGGTGTGCCCAGGTGAGCACCAAGGTGTGCCCAGGGGTGCCCAGGGGTGCTCTGATCCCTCCCAGGTGAGCACCAAGGTGTGCCCAGGTGCCCCCAGGTGCGCTCCAATCCCCCCCAGGTGCTCCCAGGTACCCCCAGGTGTGTTCCCAGGTGTCCCCAGGTGCCCCCAGGTGTGCCCAGGTGCCCCCAGGTGTGCTCCAATCCCCCCCAGGTGCTCCCAGGTACCCCCAGGTGTGTCCCCAGGTGTCCCCAGGTGTGTCCCCAGGTGTCCCCAGGTGCCCCAGGTGTGTCCCCAGGTGCCCCCCAGCCTTACCGGGGGTTGCCGTTGATGGCACAGGTGAGCACCAAGGTGTCGCCTTCGCGCAGGACGCTCTGCGAGGGGTGGATCCGCACCGAGGGGGGGTCTGCGGGCACAGGTGGGCACGGGTTGGCACCTGGGCACACCTGGGCACACCTGGGATGCACCTGGTGACAACACCTGGAGTCCCATGGTGGCACCTGGTGGCACCTGGGGTGTTCCTGGTGGCACATGGGGACACCTGAGTGCACCTGTGTGCACCTGGGCACACCTGGGCACACCTGGGCGCCACCTACTGGCACCTGAGATGTACCTGGTGGCACCTGGTGGCACCTGGGCACACCTGAGGCGCACCTGGGGACTCCCTGGTACCACCTGGGGGCACCTGGGATATACCTGGGCACACCTGGTGCCACCTGTGCCCGTGTCCCCAGTGCTCCCCCGTGTTCCGTCCCCTCCCTGCCGCTCCAGCCCAGCCCCCCCAGTGCCCTCCCAGTACAAACCAGTGACCCCAAAGCCCCCTTTTAACTCTTTCCCAGTATATCCCAGTATAAACCAGTACAAACCAGTCCCTCCCAGTGCCCCAATAATGAACCCAAACCCTTTCCCAATCCCCTCCCAGTATAAACCAGTTTATCCCAGTCCCATCCCAGTTTCTCTCCATTAACTCGGAGCTCCCCCTGGTGGCGGCTTTGAGAACTGCAGCGCCCTCCCAGTCCCTCCAGTTTATCCCAGTCCCTCCCAGTCCCTCCCAGTTTATCCCAGTCCCCCCCAGTCCCTCCCAATCCCCTCCCAGTCCCCCCCCAGTTTATCCCAGTATATCCCAGTTCCCCTCACACTGCACGTCCAGCTGGAACTGCGTCTGCCGCCTCTGGCCCCGCCCCAGGGCGGGGTGCGTGGCCTCGCAGGTGACGATGGCGCCGTGGTCGCGCCGCTCCGGCCGCAGGTGCAGCACCGAGCGCTGCCAGAACACCTTGCCCTCCTGCCGGTGGCTGCTGCGCCCTGGGGCGGGGCACGGGGGGCACAGGTGGGTGCAGGTACCCCCAGGTGTGCTCCCAGGTACCCACAGGTACCCCCAGGTGTGCCCAGGTGTGCCCAGGTGTGCCCCAGGTGTGCCCCCAAATACCGACAGTACCCCCAGGTGTGCCCAGGTGTGCTCCCAGGTACCCACAGTACCCCCAGGTGTGCCCCCAAATACCCACAGGTACCCATAGCTGTGCCCAGGTGTGCTCCCAGGTACCCCCAGGTGTGCTCCCAGGTACCCCCAGGTGTGCCCAGGTGTGCCCCCAAATACCCACAGGTACTCATAGGTGTGCCCAGGTGTGCCCAGGTGTGCCCTCAAATACCCACAGGTACCCCCAGGTGTGCCCCCAAATACCCACAGTACCCCCAGGTGTGCCCCAAATACCCACAGTACCCCCAGGTGTGCTCCCAGGTACCCCTAGATGTGCCCAGGTGCCCCCAGGTAGCTCCAAACCCCCCAAAATCCCTGATTTTCACCCAGGTTTTTTAACTTTATCCCCGCCCAGGTGCCCCCAGGTGCATCCCCAGGCGTCCCCAGATAGCCCCAGGTGCCCCCAGGTATCCCCAGGTGTGCCCAGGTGACTCCAAACCCCCCAAAATCCCCATTTTTCACCTGATTTTCACCCAGTTTTTTTCCTTTATCCCCTCCCAGCTGCATCCCCAGGTGTGCCCAGGTGCCCCCAGATATCCCCAGGTGCATCCCCAGGTGCCCCCAGATAGCCCCAGGTATCCCCAGGTGTATCCCCAGGTGTGCCCAGGTATCCCCAGGTGCCCCCAGGTAACTCCAAACCCCCCAAAATCCCCATTTTTCACCTGATTTTCACCCAGTTTTTTTCCTTTATCCCCTCCCAGGTGCCCCCAGGTGTGCCCAGGTGCCCCCAGGTAACTCCAAACCCCCCAAAATCCCCATTTTTCACCCGATTTTCACCCAGTTTTTTTCCTTTACCCCCTCCCAGGTATCCCCAGGTGCCCCCAGATATCCCCAGGTAGCTCCAAACCCCCCAAAATCCCCATTTTTCACCTGATTTTCACCCAGTTTTTTTCCTTTACCCCCTCCCAGGTGCCCCCAGGTGTCCCCAGGTGCATCCCCAGGTGTCCCCAGTCCCCCCCAGGTGCATTCCCAGATGTCCCCAGGTGTCCCAGCTCACCTGGCAGCTCGCGGCGGTCGCGGTACCAGCGCAGCGTCGCCATCGGCCGCGCCCGGGGCACCAGGCAGGTGAGCTCCAGCTCCTCCCCCTCCACCGCCAGCGCCCCCGCCTCGACCAATGGGGGCTCGGGGGGCACTGGGGGCACAGGGGGACACGTGAGATGGACAGGTGAGGGGGGGACAGGTGAGGGGGGGACAGGTGAGGGGGGGACAGGTGAGGGGGGGACAGGTGACACAGCGACAGGTGGGACATGGACAGGTGACACAGGGACAGGTGAGACAGGGACAGGTGAGGGACAGGTGAGGGGGGGACAGGTGAGATAGGGACAGGTGGGACAGGGACAGGGACAGGGACAGGTGAGGGACAGGGACAGGTGGGACAGGTGAGAGACAGGTGACATCCAAGTGACATCCAGATGAGCCAGGTGAGATCCAGGTGAGATTGAGGTGATCCAGGTGAGATCCAGGTGACATTGGGGTGATCCAGGTGACCCAGGTGAGATCCAGGTGAGATCCAGGTGAGCCAGGTGAGATCCAGGTGAGATCCAGGTGACATTGGGGTGATCCAGGTGACAGCCAGGTGACATCCAGGTGAGATCCAGGTGACATTGGGGTGATCCAGGTGACAGCCAGGTGACATTCAGGTGAGATCCAGGTGACACAGGTGAGATCAAGGTGATCGAGGTGACACAGGTGAGATCCAGGTGACAGCCAGGTGACATTGGGGTGATCCAGGTGACCCAGAGGGAAGGACAACAGAGACAAGAGCAGAGAGGTGAGGGCCGAGGGTCAGGGGACAAAGGGACAAAGGGACAAAGGGACAAAGGGACAGCTGTGCCCAGGTGTGCCCAGGTAACTCCAAACCCTCCAAAATCCCCATTTTTCACCCCGTTTTTTTCCTTTATCCCCTCCCAGCTGCCCCCAGCTGTGCCCAGGTGTGTGCCCCATGCCCAGGTGTGTGCCCAGGTGTGTGCCCCATACCCAGCACGGTGAGCGTGGCTCTCTGGTGGTGGGTGATATCGGTGTGCCCAAAATCCCCATTTTTGGCCATTTTTCACCCGATTTTCACGGGGTTTTTTTCCTTTACCCCCTCCCAGCTGTGCCCAGCTGTGCCCAGGTGTGCCCAGGTGTGTTCCCCATACCCAGCACGGTGAGCGTGGCTATCTGGTGGTGCGTGTCATCCGCGTACAGCTGGCAGAAGTAGCCGCCCTCGTCCTCCAGCCGGGCCCGCGCCAGGCGCAGCCGCAGCCGCCGGCGGCTGAACTCGGCCAGCTCGAAACGCTCGTCCTTTAGAGCTTGGGGACAAACAGGGACATTGTGGGGACATCCTTGGGGTCATGGTGTCACCCATGGGGTCACTGTGCCACCTACAGGGTCACTGTGTCACCCACTGTGTCACTGTGTCACCCATAGACAGACAAACACACAGAGCCACCCCCAGCTCGAAACGCTCGTCCTTCAGGGCTTGGGGACAGATGGGGACATTGTGGGGACATTGTGGGGACATCCACAGGGTCACGGGGTCACCCACAGGGTCACAGGGTCACCCATGGGGTCACAGGGTCACCCATGGACAGACAGACACACAGACACAGACACACAGACACACAGACACACAGAGCCACCCCCAGCTCGAAACGCTCGTCCTTTAGAGCTTGGGGACAAATGGGGACATTGTGGGGACATCCTTGGGGTCATGGTGTCACCCATGGGGTCACAGGGTCACCTACAGGGTCACTGTGTCACCCACAGGGTCATGGTGTCACCCATGGCCACCCCCAGCTCGAAACGCTCGTCCTTCAGGGCTGGGGACACATGGGGACATTGTGGGGACATCCACGGGGTCACAGGGTCACCCATGGACACACAGACACACAGACACAGACACACAGACACAGACACACAGAGCCACCCCCAGCTCGAAACGCTCGTCCTTTAGAGCTTGGGGACAAACGGGGACAGAAATGTCACCCACGGGGTCACGGGGTCACAGGGTCACCTACAGGGTCACCCATGGACACACAGACAGACACAGACACAGACACAGACACACAGACACAGACACAGACACAGGCACACAGAGCCACCCCCAGCTCGAAACGCTCGTCCTTTAGAGCTTGGGGACAAATGGGGACATTGTGGGGACATCCTTGGGGTCATGGTGTCACCCATGGGGTCACAGGGTCACCTACAGGGTCACTGTGTCACCCACAATGTCACTGTCACCCACAGAGCCACCCCCAGCTCGAAATGCTCGTCCTTCAGGGCTTGGGGACACATGGGGTCACAGGGTCACCCACGGGGTCATGGTGTCACCCATGGGGTCACTGTGCCACCCACTGTGTCACGGTGTCAACCATGGACAGACACAGACACACAGAGCCACCCCCAGCTCGAAACGCTCGTCCTTCAGGGCTGGGGACACATGGGGACAACAGGGTCACCCACGGGGTCATGGGGTCACCCATGGTGTCACCCACGGGGTCACAGGGTCATGGTGTCACCCATGGTCACCCCCAGCTCGAAACGCTCGTCCTTCAGGGCTGGGGACACATGGGGACATTGTGGGGACATTGTGGGGACATTGTGGGGTCACCCTGACATCACCACAGGGTCACAGAGTCACTGACCCAATGTCCCCAATGCCCCCAGTGTCCCCAAATCACATTTTCCCAATTTCCCCCCAAATTTCCCCATTTTTTCCTCAGTATCCCAAATGTCCCCAATGTCCCCAAGCTCCCCAAATCTCATTTCTCCCCATTTTCCCCCCAGATTTCCCCATTTTTCCCCCAGCTGTCCCCATTGTCCCCATTCCCCCCAGGTGTCCCCATTGTCCCCATTGTCCCCGGTGTCCCCATTCCCCCCATTGTCCCCATTCCCCCCAGGTGTCCCCATTGTCCCCATTGTCCCCGGTGTCCCCGGTGTCACCTCGGGTGCCATTGAAGAACAGCGTCTGCCGGGCTGGGTTCTGGATGACCACGATGGAGCCGTCGTACCTGTGCAGGTGACAGGTGATCTCTGCAGTGCCACCCTCCAGGACGGTGACATTCTCTGCTTGGACCTCCTGGCACCGCCCTGGGGACACACAGGGGACATTGGGGACACACAGGGGACATTGGGGACATTGGGGACACACAGGTGATCTCTGCAGTGCCACCCTCCAGCACGGTGACATTCTCTGCCTGCACCTCCTGGCACCGCCCTGGGGACAGTGGGGACACACAGGGGTCACACAGGTGACATTGGGGACACACAGGGGTCACCCAGGTGATCTCTGCAGTGCCACCCTCCAGCACGGTGACATTCTCTGCTTGGACCTCCTCGCACCGCCCTGGGGACACACAGGGGACATTGGGGACACCCAGGTGATCTCTGCAGTGCCACCCTCCAGGACAGTGACATTCTCTGCTTGGACCTCCTGGCACCGCCCTGGGGACATTGGGGACACACAGGGGACATTGGGGACACACAGGTGATCTCTGCAGTGCCACCCTCCAGCACGGTGACATTCTCTGCTTGCACCTCCTGGCACCGCCCTGGGGACACACAGGGGACACACAGGGGACATTGGGGACACACAGGTGATCTCTGCAGTGCCACCCTCCAGGACAGTGACATTCTCTGCCTGCACCTCCTGGCACCGCCCTGGGGACATTGGGGTCACACAGGGGACATTGGGGACACACAGGGGACATTGGGGACACCACGGGGTCACCATGGGGACAGGGACACTCAGGGGACACCCACAGGGGTCACACAGGTGACAGGGGGGACAGGGGACACCACAGGGTCACCAAAGGGGACACAGGGACAGGTCCACCATGGGGGACAGGTGACACAGGGACACAGGGACAGAGGCACACAGTGACATGGTGACACAGGGGACACAGGGACACAGGGGACACAGGGACACAGGGACACAGGGACAGGGCACACAGTGACATGGTGACACAGGGGACACAGGGGACACAGGGGACACAGGGACAGGGGACACAGGACAGGTGACACGGGACACAGGGGACACAGGACAGGCCACCAGAGGGGACAGGGACACCCACACACAGCCAGGGACAGGGACACAGGGGACACAGGGACACAGGGGACACAGGGACACAGGGGACACAGGGACAGGAGGACAGAGGGACACAGGGACAGGGGACACAGAGGGACACAGAGGACACCAGGGACAGCATCCCTGGGGTGCTGGGGACATTTGGGGACACTGCCAGCAGGGCCACCTCAGCTGAGGGGACAGGGGGACACAAGGGGACAGGGACAGAGGGACAGGGACAGGGACAGAGGGACAGGGACACACAGGGTGACAGGGACAGGGACACAGGGTGCTGGGGACACTGGCAGCAGGGCTGGGGACACTGGGGACAGCAGGAGGGTGGCACTGGGGACACCAACACTGGGGACAGTGACAGCACCGGGGTGTGGGGACACTGGGGACAGCGGTGACACCGTCCTGAGGAGGGTGGCACTGGGGACGGCCAGGATGGGGACAGGGACAACACTGGGGACAGTGACACAGGGGTTTGGGGACACTGGGGACAGTGACAACACCAGGGACAGGGACAACACCGGGCTTTGGGGACATTGGGGACAACACCGGGGACAGCAGGAGGGTGGCACTGGGGACAGTGACAGTGACAGTGACAGTGACACCCCCCAGTGTCCCCGAGTGTCCCCTCCGGTTGCCGTGACAACACCGGGGGTGGTGACACCGAGGGGGCTCGGGGACATCGGGGGGGTGACAATGACAATGGGGGGGTGACAGTGACAATGGGGGGGTGACAATGGGGGGGTGGTGACACCGAGGGGGGGTTGGGGACACCGAGGGGTCACTGGTGACAATGAGGCGGAGTTGGGGACATTTTGGGGGAGTTGGGGACACCAAGGGAGGGTTGGGGACATCGGGGAGGTGACAATGACAATGGGGGGGGTGACAATGACAATGGGGGGGGTGACAGTGACAATGGGGGGGGTGACAGTGACAATGGGGGGGTGACAATGGGGGGTGACAGTGACAATGGGGGGGTGACAGTGACAGTGGGGGGGTGACAGTGACAATGGGGGGGTGACAATGGGGGGGTGACAGTGACAATGGGGGGGGTGACAGTGACAATGGGGGGGGTGACAATGGGGGGGTGACAGTGACAGTGGGGGGGTGACAGTGACAATGGGGGGGGTGACAATGGGGGGGTGACAATGACAACAGGGGGGTGACAGTGACAATGGGGGGGTGACAATGGGGGGGTGACAATGGGGGGGTGACAGTGACAATGGGGGGGTGACAGTGACAGTGGGGGGGTGACAGTGACAATGGGGGGGTGACAATGACAATGGGGGGGTGACAGTGACAACAGGGGGGTGACAGTGACAATGGGGGGTGACAATGACAATGGGGGGGTTGACAATGACAGTGGGGGGGTGACAGTGACAATGGGGGGGTGACAATGACAATGGGGGGAGGGGTGACCCCCATTCTGCTGTGTCAGCACAATCCCCTCCCCTCCCCCCCCTCAAGGTCACCCCCGCGCCAAGGTCACCGTGTCCCCAAGGGGGGGAGGGGACAATGGGGGGGGTTGGGGACAATGGGGGGGGTTGGGGACAATGGGGGGGGGTTGGGGACAATGATGGGTGGGGGAGGGGACAATGGCCCTTTCAGTGTCACCCACGCTCGGGGACAGCCCCGGTGGCGCCTGGCACCCCACGGGGGGGGGGAGGGGACAATAAAGGGACACCCCCGCCCCTCCCCCACCCCCCCCCCACGGTGGCTTTGGGGACATTGGGGACGTTGGGGGAGGGGCGGGGAGTCCCCGAAATGGGGGAAAAAAACCCAAAAAAGGGGGGGGGGAGGGGACAGAGGGGACCTTGGGGACAGAGGGGGGGAGGGGACCTTGGGGACACAGGGGGGGGGAGGGGACCTTGGGGACATCGCCACCCGCAGGGGGGGGGGGACACGCGAGGGTGGGGGAGGGGCTGCGGCAGAGAGCGCGGCCGGGATTGGGGAGGGGGCGAGGGGGGACCTTGGGGCATTTTTGGGGTTTTTTGGGGTTTTTTGGGGGGTTCGGGGAATGCGGGGAGGGGTCGGGAAATTTTGGGGATTTTTTGGAATTTTTGGAGATTTTTTTGGGGATTTTTTACAATTTTTTTTTATTTTTTGAGGGATTTTTTGGTATTTTTTTGCGATTTTCCGGGTTTTTTTGGGTTTTTTTGGGGGGTTTGGGGGTTCGGGGGGTTTGGGGAGGGGTCGGGATTTTTTTGGAATTTTTTGGGATTTTTTGGGGATTTTTTGGGATTTTTTGGGATGATTTTTTTTATTTTGTGGGGATTTTTTTGCCGTTTTGCAGGAGGGTTTATTGGGGTCGGGGTTTTTGGGTCTGGGGGCTTTTTTTGGGGGGGTTTTGGGATTTGGGGAGGGGTCGCGGGGAGGGTCCGGATTTTTTTGGGATTTTATTGGAATTTTTAGGAATTTTTCTGGATTTTTGGGGGATTTTTTGGCCGATTTTTGGGGGGGGTATTTTGGGGTCGGGTTTTTTTGGGTCTGGGGGTGTCCCAGGGGGATTTTGGGGTGCGGGGAATTTGGGGAGGGGGCGCGGGGGGGGTCCGGATTTTTCGGGATTTTTTAGGAATTTTTTTGCGATTTTTTGGGATTTTTTAGGGATTTTTTCGGGGGGGTTTTTTGAGGTCGGGTTTTTGGGGTCTGGGGGTGTCCCCCAAGGGGATTTTGGGGTGCAGGGAATTTGGGGAGGGGTCGCACTGACCGTGTCCGGATTTTTAGGGATTTTTTAGGGATTTTTTTGGATTTTTTCGGGATTTTTTTGGGGGGGTTTTTTGGGGCCGGGTGTTTTGGGTCTGGGGGTGTTTCCCAAGGGGATTTTGGGGCGCAGGGAATTTGGGGAGGGGTCGCACTGACCGTGTCCGCATTTTTTGGGGTTTTTTCAGGATTTTTTCGGGATTTTTTCGGGGGGGTTTTTTGAGGTCGGGTTTTTGGGGTCTGGGGGTGTTTCCCAGGGTATTTTGGGGCTCGGGGAATTTGGGGAGGGGTCGCACTGACCGTGTCCGGATTTTTGGGGATTTTTTAGGAATTTTTCGGGATTTTTTCGGGGGGGTTTTTTTGGGGCTGGGTGTTTTGGGTCTGGGGGTGTCCCCAAGGGGATTTTGGGGCTCGGGGAATTTGGGGAGGGGTCGCACTGACCGTGTCCGCATTTTTGGGGATTTTTTAGGAATTTTTCGGGATTTTTTCGGGGGGGTTTTTTGAGGTCGGGTGTTTTGGGTCTGGGGGTTTTTCCCAGGGGGATTTTGGGGTGCAGGGAATTTGGGGAGGGGTCGCACTGACCGTGCCCGGATTTTTGGGGATTTTTCAGGATTTTTTTGGGTATTTTCGGGGGGGTTTTTTGAGGTCGGGTTTTTGGGGTCTGGGGGTGTTTCCCAGGGGATTTTTGGGGCTCAGGGAATTTGGGGAGGGGTCGCACTGACCGTGTCCGGATTTTTAGGGATTTTTTAGGAATTTTTTTGGATTTTTTTGGGATTTTTTCAGGGGGGTTTTTGAGGTCGGGTTTTTGGGGTCTGGGGGTTTTTCCCAAGGGTATTTTGGGGTGCAGGGAATTTGGGGAGGGGTCGCACTGACCGTGTCCGGATTTTTGGGGATTTTTTAGGAATTTTTCGGGATTTTTTTGGGGGGGTTTTTTGAGGTCGGGTTTTTGGGGTCTGGGGGTGTTTCCCAGGGTATTTTGGGGCTCAGGGAATTTGGGGAGGGGTCGCACTGACCGTGTCCGGATTTTTGGGCATTTTTCAGGATTTTTTTGGGGTTTTTTTGGGGGGGTTTTTGAGGCCGGGTTTTTGGGGTCTGGGGGTGTTCCCCAAGGGGATTTTGGGGCTCGGGGAATTTGGGGAGGGGTCGCACTGACCGTGTCCGGCGGCCCAGAGCAGCAGCAGCCCCGGCAGCAGCGCGGGGGGGGCGCACGGGGGGGGCTGCATGGCGGCCGAGCCTCCGCCGCTGCCGCTTCCCCACCTGCCGGGCCCGAGCGGATAATGAGATGCTAATGAGATGCTAATGAGATGCGGGAGGCCGGGCCAATGGCGAGGAGGAGGGGGAGGAGTTGGTTTGGTGGTGGTGGGGGGAGGGGTTTGTGGGGTAAAAGGAGAAAGAGCCCCGAAAAACGGAGAAATGGGCCCAGAAAAGGGACGGGGGAATTTGGGGGGATTGGGGGCGCTCAGGGGGATTTGGGGGCATTTTGGGGGCATTTTGGGGGGATTTGAGGGGATTTGAGGGGGGTTTGGGAGGTCTGGGGGAGCTGAAGGGGGGATCTGGGGGATTTGAGGGGTCTGGGGGGCATTTTGGGGGGATCTGGGTGGATTTTGGGGGGATTTGAGGGGATTTATGGGGGGTTTGAAGGGGTCTGGGGGGCATTTGGAGGGGATTTGGGGGGGTCTCAGGGGGATTTGGGGGCTCTGGGGGTGCTCAGGGGGAATTTGGGGGGATCTGAGGGGTCTTGAGGGGATTTTGGGGGGGTTTGAAGGGGTCTGGGGGCATTTGGGGGCGATTTGAGGGGGATTTGGGGGAGTTTGGGGGATCTCAGGGGGATTTGAGGGGTCTGGGGGGTCTCAGGAGGGGTCTGGGGGGGATTTGAGGGGCATTTTGGGGAGATTTTGGGGGAATTTGAGGGGATTTTGGGGGGGTTTGAAGGGGTCTGGGGGCGTTTGGGGGCGATTTGAGGGGTCTGGGGGGGATTTGGAGGGGGTTTGGGGGGATTTGGGGGGGTCTCAGGGGGATTTGAGGGGTCTGGGGGGTCTCAGGAGGGGTCTGGGGGGGATTTGAGGGGCATTTTGGGGAGATTTTGGGGGAATTTGAGGGGATTTTGGGGGGGTTTGAAGGGGTCTGGGGGCGTTTGGGGGCGATTTGAGGGGTCTGGGGGGGGATTTGGAGGGGGTTTGGGGGGATTTGGGGGGGGTCTCAGGGGGATTTGAGGGGTCTGGGGGAGCTCAAGGGGGATTTGGGGGGGCTCAAGGGGGTTCTGGGGGTAATTTGGGGACCCCAAGGGAGGATCTGGGGGGGATTTGGGGACCCCCGGGTGGGGAAATTGGGGTCCCCAAGGGGGGTTTGGAGACCCCCAGGTTGGAATTCGGGCTCCCCAGGTTGGGATCGGACACCCCAAAATTCCATCCGGGACACCCCGAAATTGCCTGGGAACCCCAAGAACGGAACCGGGACCCCAAAATCCCCGCGGGCCCCCCCCGGGCCCCCCCCGGGCCTGAATGGCCGCGCTGTTCCCGCTCTGAGCCGCCTTTGTTCCCCCCCCCCGGTGTCCATGGCAACGGCCAAGCTGTCACCAACACCCCCCCCTGCCAAAGCGGTGACACCGCCAGCACCGGGGGGGACACGGGGGGGCCCGGGCGGGTTTGGGGGGTCTCGGATCAAATTTGGGGGGGTCTGATCCCATTTTGGGGTGTCCCATTTGTCCCAGTTCAAATTTTGGGTGTCCCAGTTCAAATTTTGGGTGTCCCGGGTCAAATTTTGGGGGTCTGATCCCACTTTGGGGTGTCCCAGTTCAGATTTTGGGGTTTCCCAGTTTAATTTTAGGATCCCAGTTCAAATTTTGGGGGTCCCAGTTCACATTTTGGGGGTCCCAGGTCAAATTTAGGGGGTCTCGGGTCAAATTTGAGGGGTCTGATCCCACTTTGGGGTGTCCAAGTTCAGATTCTGGGGGTCCCAGTGTGGGTTTGGGGGGTCCCGGGTCAAATTTTGGGGGTCTGATCCCATTTTGGGGGTCCCAGGTGAAATTTTGGGGGTCTGATCCCACTTTGGGGGGGTCCCGGTTCGATTTTGGGGGATCCCGGGTCAATTTTGGGGGTCTGATCCCACTTTGGGGTGTCCCAGTTCAGATTTTGGGGGTCCCAGTTCAGATTTTGGGGGTCCCAGTTCGATTTTGGGGGGTCCCGAGTCAAATTTGGGGGGTCTGATCCCACTTTGGGGTGTCCCAGGTCAAATTTTGGGGGTCCCGGGTCAAATTTTGGGGGGTACCAAGTCAAATTTTGGGGGTCTGGTCCCACTTTGGGGTGTCCTGGGTCAAATTTTGGGGGTCCCGGTTCGATTTTGGGGGGTCCCGGGTCAAATCTGGGGGATCTGATCCCACTTTGGGGTGTCCCAGTTCGATTTTGGGGGTCCCAGGTCAAATCTGGGGGGTCCCGGGTCAAATTTTGGGGGTCCCAGTGCAGATTTGGGGGGTCCCGGCTCAAATTTTGGGTGTCCCAGGTCAAATTTGAGGTGTCTGATCCCACTTCGGGGTGTCCCAGTTCAGATTTTGGGGGTCCCAGTTCGATTTTGGGGGGTCCCGAGTCAAATTTGGGGGGTCTGATCCCACTTTGGGGTGTCCCAGTTCAAATTTTGGGTGTCCCAGTGCAGATTTGGGGGGTTCTGGGTCAATTTTGGGCGTCCTGGATCAAATTTTGGGGGTCTGATCCCACTTTGGGGTGTCCTGGGTCAAATTTGGGGGGTCCCGGGTCAAATTTGGGGGGGTCTGATCCCACTTTGGGGTGTCCCAGGTCAAATTTGGGGATCCCGGTTCGATTTTGGGGGCGTCCCGGGTCAAATTTTGAGTGTCCCAAGTCAAATTTTGGGGGTCTGATCCCACTTTGGGGTGTCCCAGGTCGATTTTGGGGGTCCCGGTTCGATTTTAGGGGGTCCCGGGTCAAATCTGGGGGATCTGATCCCACTTTGGGGTGTCCCAGTTCAGATTTTGGGGTTTCCCAGTTTAATTTTAGGATCCCAGTTCACATTTTGGGGGTCCCAGGTCAAATTTGGGGGGTCCCGGGTCAAATTTTGGGGGTCTGATCCCACTTTGGGGTGTCCCAGTTCGATTTTGGGGGTCCCAGGTCAAATCTGGGGGATCTCGGGTCAAATTTTGGGTGTCCCGGGTCAAATCTGGGGATCTGATCCCACTTTGGGGTATCCCAGTTCGATTTTGGGGGTCCCAGTTCAAATTTTGGGTGCCCCAGGGTCAAATTTGGGGTGTCTAATTCCATTTTGAAGTTTCCCAGTTTAATTTTGGGATCCCAGTTCAGTTTTGGGGGGTCCCGAGTCAAATTTCGGGGGGTCCCAGGAAAATTTTGGGGTGTCAAACTTGGGGTGTTTTGGGGTAGGGGGTTTGGGGGGCGTGCTGGGGATGTTTGGGGGAAATTGGGGTTTTTTGGGGGAAAATGTGTCCAAATTGGTGAAAAATGGGGATAAAGTGGGGTAAAATGTGGGTAAAGTGGCCAAAATGGGGCAGAGTGGGGCTAGAAGAGACAAATTGTGGCTAAAAAGGGGAAAAATTGGACAAAGCACAGCAGAAACGGGGCCAGACAGACAAAAAGAGGCTGAAATGGCCGGAATGGGACTAAATATGGAGCCAAACAGGACTAACTTGGGGTTAAACAGGACCAAAATGGGGCTAAAACCAAAGCTTTGGGGGACGATTGAAGCGTTGGGGCCAAGACACAAAACCAGCACCACTGCACCCCCAATTTCAGCATTTTTATCCCCAAATCCCGTGGTGAGGGATGAGCTGAGTCCTTCCCAAAGCTCTTTGGCGGGATGACGGTGGAAAAATCGCAAAGATGATGAAGATGATGGCGGGGCCCGCGCCCTTTGCCCTGAGGGGATCCCGGCTGAGGGAACAGGGCGGGAGCAGCAGAACCGGCCCAGCCGCCGCCCCAGGCTCGGGTGGAAGGTGGTGACACCTTCGGGAAGGGTGGTGACACCTTTTGGGAAGGGTGGTGGCACCTTTGGGAGGAGGCTCAACCCGGCGCCCCACATCCTGAGGGCAAACCCACCCGAGGCGTGCTCAAACCGCTGCCAGAAGACGCGGAGCACGTAGCGGCGATCCCCACTGATGTGTACAGGCGGGCAGGCGGGGTTAGGAACGGGGATTTACCCGTCAAAACCGGGCCCGGAGCCGCCGCTGCCGCTGCCGCCTTCCCCTGAGGCGCCGCGGACAAAATGGCGGCGGCTCCCTCAGCGCTTTTCCCGCCCTTTGCCGCGGTCACGCCCCCTCCCGCCGCACCGACCAATCAGAGCGCGCCGTTCGCTCCTTGGCCCCGCCCCACCTCCGCAGTCCCTGAGGCGAGCCGCGGCTCCGCGAGGGGAAAAATCTTTTTGTGAGGTAAAAACTTGAATTTCTGAGGTAAAAATCATCGGGTTTGGGGCCAGAAGGTGTTTTCTTAAGGAGAACCATCATCTTCTGAGGCAAACCTCTCGTTTTTACTAAAGGAAAATATTTTTCAGGCCAAATTCTGATTTTGTGAGGTAAAAATCACAGCGTTCTGGGGAAAACCCTGATTTTCTGAGGAGGAAAAAAGTTTTCTGCAATAAAAGTACATTTCATGAGGTAAAATTAAGGGGAAAAAGGGGAATTGAATAATTTTTCCAATCCTGGAGTCTCCCAGGACAGCGATGGAAGCAGAGCAAGGACAGAACGAGGGTAAGTGGAATAAACACCAATTTTAGGTGATTTAGACCCAAAAGTCCTGCATAAAACACAAAAATGTCTAAAAAAAATCCCACATTCCCCCTTTCCAAATCTGTTCTCACCCATAAAATCCATCCCTTGCTGCTAAAAATTGACATTTTGGGACAAAAGTTGCTTTTCCTTCCACTTATCTCCTGCAAAAGTTGCTGCAGTTGGAGGCTGGGGATATCAGAAACCACAACTACCCCCAAAATAAGGAATTTTTGGGTTTAATAAATTTATTTTTTAACTGCAGGCATGCCATCCTTGACAATACCCCAGTCTGGGCTAAACCCTCTAATTTTAAACTAAAAATCCACATTTACTTTGGAATTTTGTACTAATAAGGATTTTTTTTTAATTTTCAGGGCATTGACACACTTTAAAAATTTTCCCACTATTTTGGGACACTTTCTTTAGTTTTGGGATTCCTAAATAACATTTTTGGGGCAATTTCTGAAAAGTGTTTGCATTTTCATCGCCATTTTTTAAAATTTTCTCCTCTTTTCAATGCAATTTTTTTCTCCACCAATTCAGGATTTCTGTCCTATTTCAGCATCCTCCCCCCTTAGGTTATCAGGTGCTATTTTGGGGAGATTTAACCAATTTTGGGCGTTTTTTCCTCAAAAACACACTCGAGTCTGGGGGTGAAATGATTTATTGGCTCCCTCAGTGCTTCTTGCTGGCAGCAGCGACCTGAAAGAGGAAAAAAATGGGAAAATGGGTTAAAATTTCCCCAAATCAGCTGAATTTGAGGGAAAATTCTGGAAAATCCAGGGCTCACCTGCCCAGCGATGCGATCCAGGTCCCTCTGCCCCTGTGGAGTCAACTTCCGACCCCTGGGTGGGGGAAAAATGGTAAAAAAGGGGGAAAATGGGAAAAAAAGGTGAAATTGGGCTAACTGGTCAAAATCCAACCTGATGGAAAACCCCAAAATCCCCACTTTTCACCCCAAAATCCCCATTTTTCCCCCTGAACTGCCCCAAAATCCCCGTTTTTCACCCCAAACTGCCCCAAAACCCCCAAATCCCCATTTTTTTCCCCCAAAATCTCAGTTTTTAACCCCAAACTGACCCATCCTGGTCCTTCCCATGCACCTTGAGCGCCTCCAGCACCCACTGGGCCACAGCAGCTTCCAAAGCCCCAAATCCCCACTTTTCACCCCAAAATCCCCATTTTTCACCCCAAATCCCCATTTTTCACCCCAAAATCCCCGTTTTTCACCCCAAAATCCCCATTTTTCACCCCAAAATCCATATTTTCTACCCCAAAATTGCCGTTTTTTCACCCCAAAGCCCCAAAATGTTGGGGTTTGTCCCCAGACTGACCCGTCCTGGTCCTTCCCATGCACCTTGAGCGCCTCCAGCACCCACTGGACCAGAGCAGCTTCCAAAGCCCCAAATCCCCATTTTCCACCCCAAAATCCCCATTTTTCACCCCAAAATCCCCACTTTTCACCCCAAAATTGCCGTTTTTTCACCCCAAAGCCCCCAAATCATTGGGGTTTGTCCCCAGACTGACCCGTCCTGGTCCTTCCCATGCACCTTGAGCCCCTGCAGCACCCACTGGGCCACAGCAACTTCCAAAGCCCCAAATCCTCATTTTTCACCCCAAAATCCCCATTTTTCGCCCCAAAATTGCCGTTTTTTCACCCAAAACCCCCAAAATATTGGGGTTTGTCCCCAGACTGACCCGTCCTGGTCCTTCCCATCCCCCTTGAGTGCCTGCAGCACCCACTGGGCCAGAGTGGCTTCCAAAGCCCCAAAATCCCCATTTTTCACCCCAAAATCCCCATTTTTCACCCCAAAATCCCCATTTTCTACCCCAAAATTGCCGTTTTTTCACCCAAAACCCCCAAAACGTTGGGGTTTGTCCCCAGACTGACCCATCCTGGTCCTTCCCATGCACCTTGAGCCCCTGCAGCACCCACTGGGCCAGAGCGGCTTCCAAAGCCCCAAAATCCCCATTTTTCACCCCAAAATCCCCATTTTTCCCCTTGAACTGCCCCAAAATCCCCATTTTTCACCCCGAATTGCCCCAAAACCCCAAAATCTGCATTTTTTTTCCCCAAAATCTCAGTTTTTAACCCCAAACTGACCCATCCTGGTCCTTCCCACGCACCTTGAGCGCCTCCAGCACCCACTGGGCCACAGCAGCTTCCAAAGCCCCAAATCCCCATTTTTCACCCCAAAATCCCCATTTTTCACCCCAAATCCCCATTTTTCACCTCAAACTGCCCCCAAACCCCAAAATCTCCAATTATTTTCCCCCAAAATCTCAGTTTTTAACCCCAAACTGACCCATCCTGGTCCTTCCCATGCACCTTGAGCCCCTGCAGCACCCACTGGGCCACAGCAGCTTCCAAAGCCCCAAATCCCCATTTTTCACCCCCAAATCCCCATTTTTCACCCCCAAATCCCCATTTTTCACCCCAAAATCCCCATTTTTCACCCCAAAATCCCCATTTTTTCACCCCAAAGCCCCAAAACGTTGGGGTTTGTCCCCAGACTGACCCGTCCTGGTCCTTCTCGACCACCTTGAGCGCCTCCAGGGCCTGCAGGACCCTCCTGGCCACGGCGCCCGAGCCGCGGCTGAAGTGGCTGGGCCGGACCCCGCGGCGCTGGCGGCCCCCGTACACCTTGGCCATGGAGCCCACGCCCGCCCCGCCCCGCAGGTACAGGTGGCGGGCGGTGGAGGCTGTGAGGGGACAAGGGGACAATGGGACAGGTGAGGGGACAATGGGACAGGTGAGGGGACAATGGGACAGGTGAGGGGACAATGGGACAGGTGAGGGACACCTGGGGTTAATGGGAGACACCCCCAGGTAACAGGAGCCCTGCCCCGCAGGTACAGGTGATGGGCGGTGGAGGCTGTGGGGGGACAAGGGGACAATGGGACAGGTAAGGGGACAATGGGACAGGTGAGGGACACTTGGGATGGGTGAGGGGACAATGGGACAGGTGAGGGGACAATGGGACAGGTAAGGGACACCTGGGATGGGTGAGGGGACAATGGGACAGGTGAGGGGACAATGGGACAGGTGAGGGACACCTGGGATGGGTGAGGGACACCTGGGGTTAATGGGAGCCCCGCAGGTACAGGTGGCGGGCGGTGGAGGCTGTGAGGGGACAAGGGGACAGGTGAGACAGGTGAGGGACAATGGGACAGGTGAGGGACACCTGGGATGGGTGAGGGGACAAGGGGACAGGTGAGGGACACCTGGGGTTAATGGGAGACACCCCCAGGTAACAGGAGCCCCGCCCCGCAGGTACAGGTGGCGGGCGGTGGAGGCTGTGGGGGGACAAGGGGACAGGTGAGGGGACAATGGGACAGGTGAGGGGACAATGGGACAGGTGAGGGACACCTGGGATGGGTGAGGGACAATGGGACACGTGAGGGACACCTGGGGTTAATGGGAGCCCTGCAGGTACAGGTGACGGGCAGTGGAGGCTGTGAGGGGACAAGGGGACAGGTGAGGGACACCTGGGATGGGTGAGGGACACCTGGGGTTAATGGGAGCCCTGCAGGTACAGGTGGCGGGCGGTGGAGGCTGTGAGGGGACAAGGGGACAGGTGAGGGGACAAGGGGACAGGTGAGACAGGTGAGGGACACCTGAGACAGGTGAGGGGACAATGGGACAGGTGAGGGACACCTGGGACGGGTGAGGGACACCTGGGGTTAATGGGAGCCCCGCCCCGCAGGTACAGGTGGCGGGCAGTGGAGGCTGTGAGGGGACAAGGGGACAATGGGACAGGTAAGGGGACAATGGGACAGGTGAGGGACAAGGGGACAGGTGAGGGACACCTGGGATGGGTGAGGGACACCTGGGGTTAATGGGAGACACCCCCAGGTACAGGTGGCGGGCGGTGGAGGCTGTGAGGGGACAAGGGGACAATGGGACAGGTGAGGGACACCTGGGATGGGTGAGGGACACTTGGGATGGGTGAGGGGACAATGGGACAGGTGAGGGACACCTGGGATGGGTGAGGGACACCTGGGGTTAATGGGAGACACCCCCAGGTACAGGTGACGGGCGGTGGAGGCTGTGGGGGGACAAGGGGACAGGTGAGGGACACCTGGGATGGGTGAGAGAGGGGAGGGACCCTCAGGACAGGTGAGGGACACGGGGACAGGTGAGGGACCCCCAGGTAACGGGGACCACCCCTGGTACCGGTCCCAGCCTGGGGCTCACCTGGGGCCTCAGCGCCCCCCGCTACCGGTCCCAGTCCCGGTCCCGGTTCTCACCCGGGGTTCGGTACCCCCAGTCCCAGTCCCAGTCCCGGTTCTCAGCCAGGGGTTCGGTACCCCCAGCCCCGGTTCTGGTCCCGGTTCTCACCCGGGGGTTCGGTACCCCCAGTCCCGGTCCCGGTTCTGGTCCCGGTCCCGGTTCGGTTCTCACCTGCCCGCGTGTAGAACCAGTTCTCATCGTAGGGCGCCAGCTCCTTGTGCTTGGCCAACTTCACCGTGTCGGCCCAGTCGGGCACCTTCAGCTTCCCGGACCTGGGAACGGGCCAGAACCGGGTTAGAACCGGGTCAGAACCAGAACCGGTACCGGGGAACGGGGATGGGAAATGGGAACGGGGATGGAACCGGGGCTGGACCTGCCCAACCTCCCCGTGCCGGCCCAGTCGGGAACCTTCAGCTTCCCGGAGCTGGGAACGGGTCAGAACCGGGACAGGGAATGGGGAACAGAACCGGGAATGGGAATGGAACCGGCACCGGGAATGGCACCGGGAACCGGGAAAAGAGAACAAAGATAATGGCACCGGGAACGGCACCGGCACCGTTCGAGGAACCCCGCGATCCCCGGTGAGCCCCCCCCGGTCCCTCCCCACGCCCTCCCGGTTCCCCCGATCCCTCCCGGTCCCCCCGGTTCCCCCGTTCCCCCCTCACTTTTTGAGGAAGGCCGCCAGCGCCCTCACGAACTCCTGCTGGTTCACGTCCTTCACCGTCACACCGGGCATCTGCGGGGACACGCGCCGGGGTCACTCCCAGCCCAGTTTTGCCCATTTTTGCCCGTTTTTTGCCCATTTTTTTCCCGTTTTTTCCCGGCCCCGCTCCCGCCCTCACCTCGCCGCCGCCGCTGCCGCACCGGAAGAGGCCGAGCACGGGGCCGCCCGCGCACCGAGCAGGGGCCGAAACCTCGCGAGACTCCCTCGGCCAATCCGCGCCGGCGGGAACGCGCGCGGGCCAATCAGCGACGAGGGCGCCCCTGTCATTGGTTGGCGCCGGCGAGCGCTTCCCCCGCCCTCCCCTGCACTGGGAATGGTTCGGTCCGGCCGGCCACGCCCACCGCGGCAAGGCCGCTGCTGATTGGTGGAGCCGTTCTTGTGGCTCCGCCCACTGCGGTGGTAGCGGAGCGACCCCCAAAATGTCCCCGAGGTGTCCCCGGTGTCGCTGTAGTGTCCCGCGTGTCCCCAAAGTGCCACCCCCAAGGTGTCCCAGTGTCCCCAAGGTGTCCCCTGTCCCTGTGCCAGCCCCAAAGTGTCCCCAGGATGTCCCAGTGACCCCTCCCGAGGTGTCTTGGTGTCCCTGTGCCACCTCCAGGGTGTCCCCAGAGTGTCCCTGTGCCACCTCCAGGGCGTCCTGGTGTCCCTGTGCCAACCCTGGGCTGTCCCCAGGGTGTCCCCAGGGTGTCCCAGTGACCCCTGGAGTGTCCCCATGTCCCTGTGCCACCTCTGTGGTGTCCCAGTGTCCCCAGGGTGTCCCCAAGACCCTCTGTGCTGTCCCCAGGGTGTCCTGGTGTCCCAGTGACCCCCCCAAGATGTCCCCAGACTGTCCAAGTGTCCCTGTGCCACCTCCGGGCTGTCCCCAAGGTGTCCCTGGGTGTCCCCCCAGTGTCCCCAAGGTGTCCCAGTGTCCCCAAAGTGTCCCCAAGTTGTCCCAATGCCACCCCCAAGGTGTCCCCAGGCTCCCCTGGAGGTGCCACCCCCCCCCCGTCCCCTCCCCCTTGTAAAAGGGGCGTGTCCTCCAAAACCCCCGCCCCTTTCCCCTCCACCCAATCAGGAACGGCGACACCAGCGGGGGGCGGGGCTCCAAAGATTCTCCGGTTGTTTAAAAGATCCCGGTCACGTGACCAACAAAAAGGGGGCGGAGCCACCAACAAAAAGGGGGCGTGGCCATGGAATGGTTCAGCGCACGCCCGCGGGGGGCGAGGGGGGCGCGGCCTCGGCCGAGGGGGCGGGGTCAGACGAGGAGGACGGGGCGGGGTTCGAAGACGAAAGGGGCGGGGCCGGCGCTGCTGGAGGGGGCGGGGGAGGGGGCGCGGCCTCGCTGGCGGAGGGGGCGGGGCCGTCGGGCTCGGTGGGCGGGGCCGGCTCGGTGGGCGTGGCCGCCTGCATGATCTTCTGGCGAACCTCGCGGATCTTGAGCTGCAGGCAGAGCTTGGTGGGGAAAATGTCGGCGAAACGGGACTGGAAAGCGGCCGTGGCCTGGGCTGGGGACAGTGGGAGAGAGGTTGGGGACAATCAGAGACAGTTTGGGGACAATTCGGGGAGATTTGGGACAGTTTGGGGACAATTGGAGAGAGTTTGGGACAGTTTGGGGACAATCAGGGGAGATTTGGGGACAATTGGAGAGAGTTTGGGGACAATTCGGGGGGATTTGGGACAGTTTGGGGACAATCAGGGGAGATTTGGGGACAATTGGAGAGAGTTTGGGGACAATCAGGGACAGGTTGGGGACAATTCGAGACATTTTGGGGACAATTCGAGAGAGTTTGGGGAAAATTCGGGGAGATTTGGGACAGTTTGGGGACAATCAGAGACATTTTGGGGACAATTCTGGGAGATTTGGGACAGTTTGGGACAGACTGACACGGGCGAAACGGGACTGGAACCTGCCCTGGGCTGGCATGGGGACAACTGGGGACAATTGGGGACAATCAGGGGACATTTGGGGTCATTTCAGGGGCATTTGGGGACATTTCAGGGAGATTTGGGGACATTTCGGGGTGGTTAGGGGACAGTTAGAGGAGAGCTGGGAGCAGTTTGGGGACATTTGGGGCCAATCAGAGACACTCAGGGCATTTGGGGACAGTTCAGGGGCATTTGGGGACATTTCAGGGACATTTGGGGTCGTTCAGGGACAGTTCAGGGACAGCTGGGGACACTCAGGGTAATTTTGGCGCAGTTCAGGGATAATTGAGGGACGGATTTTGAGATTTTTTGGGGCAGTCTGGGGATAAATCAGGGACAA
Organism: Agelaius phoeniceus; assembly: GCF_051311805.1. Lineage (NCBI taxonomy): Eukaryota > Metazoa > Chordata > Aves > Passeriformes > Icteridae > Agelaius > Agelaius phoeniceus. Next base: position 226,711 of record NC_135297.1, read on the forward strand.
TTTTGGGGCAATTTTGGGGATAATTCAAAGATAATTTGGGGATAATTTCAGGGTAACTTGGTGGTGGTGTCAGGAGAATTTGGGGATAATTTGGGGATAATTCGGGGATCAATTCAGGACAATTCAGGAATAATTTCAGGAATGGTTTCAGGATAATTTTAGGATAATTTGGGGATAATTTTGGGATAATTTCAGGATAATTTGGGGATAATTTCAGGATATTTCAGGGATAATTTCAGGATATTTTTGGGATAATTTCAGGATAATTTGGGGATAATTTCAGGATAATTCAGGGATAATTTCAGGATATTTTTGGGATAATTTCAGGATATTTTTGGGATAATTTCAGGATATTTTTGGGATAATTTCAGGATAATTCAGGGATAATTTCAGGGTAATTTTGGGATAATTTCAGGATATTTCTGGGATAATTTCAGGATATTTTTGGGATAATTTCAGGGTAATTTTGGGATAATCTCAGGATATTTTTGGGATAATTTCAGGATATTTTTGGGATAATTTCAGGATATTTTTGGGATAATTTCAGGGTAATTCTGGGCTGGTTTTGGGGTGTTTTGGGGCTCACCCGAGGGGAAGAAGCCGTGCTCCTGGAAGAGCTGCATGACGAGCGCGCGGCGCTGGTCGAGCGTTCGCCGCAGCGACGAGAACGGGACCTTGTCGTACTCCAGCTCACCCAGGACATCCTCACCCTCCCCTCCTGTGGGATTGGGGGGTCAGAGCCCCAGAAACAGACCCAAAATGGACCCAAAATGGACCCAAAACCAGCCCCAAAACAGCCCCAAAATGGACCCAAAATAGCCCCAAAATAGCCCCAAAACACCCCCAAACGGCCCCAAAATGGACCCAAAACAGCCCCAAAATGGACCCAAAACCAGACCCAAAACAGCCCCAAAATGGACCCAGAAACAGACCCAAAGTGGCCCCAAAACAGCCCCCAAAATAGCCCCCAAAATGGACCCAAAACAGCCCCAAAATGGCCCCAAATTGGACACAGCCCCCACTTCAGGGCGACCCCAGATTTCGGGGTCCCCCAGCCCCATTTGGGCTCTGCCCTCCCCCGTTCCCTGGCCCCTCCCCCATTCCCCGGCCCCTCCCCCATTCCCTGGCCCCTCCCCCGTTCCCCGGCCCCTCCCCCATTCCCCGGCCCCTCCCCCATTCCCCAGCCCCTCCCCCATTTCCCGGCCCCTCCCCCATCCCCCGCCCCTCCCCCACCTTGTCTGTTGAAGGTGAAGATCTCGCCCAGCCCCTCCCCCATTCCCCGGCCCCTCCCCCATTCACAGCCCCTCCCCCATTCCCCGGCCCCTCCCCCATTCCCGGCCCCTCCCCCATTCCCCGGCCCCTCCCCCATCCCCCGCCCCTCCCCCACCTTGTCTGTCGAAGGTGAAGATCTCTCCCGGCCCCTCCCCCATTCCCCGGCCCCTCCCCCGTTCCCCAGCCCCTCCCCCATCCCCGGCCCCTCCCCCACCTTGTCTGTCGAAGGTGAAGATCTCTCCCGGCCCCTCCCCCATTCCCGGCCCCTCCCCTATTCCCCGGCCCCTCCCCCATTCCCCGGCCCCTCCCCCATTCCCCGGCCCCTCCCCCACCTTGTCTGTCGAAGGTGAAGATCTCTCCCGGCCCCTCCCCCTCGGCGCCCTTGGCGCTTTTGGGGGTCGAGGGCTCGGAGCCGCAGCTCGAGCGGCGCCGCAGCTTCCGCTTGGGGGAGGAGGGGTCGTCCCGGGGGGCTCCAGCTCTGCGCGGGGGCAGGGAGAGCGGCAAAGGTCACCGGGGGTCACGCAGGGGTCAGAGGTCGGGGGTCAGAGGTCAGGGGTCAGAGGTCGGGGGTCACCTGTGGAGTTCTTGCGCTTCTTGCGGTAACTGCCCAGGATGGTGCGGGGGGAGGTGGCCAGGGCCTGCAGGGTGGGGGAGGGGAGAACCTCCTCGGGCCGGAACTCGGGCAGCTCCGCAAAGCGCTCCTCGAAATCCACCTCGGACAGGACCCTGCGGGGGGAAAACAGCCAAAAACACCCCAAATTACACCCAAAAAACTGACCCAAAACAGCCCAAATTACACCCAAAAACTGACACAGAGCCATGAAAAAACAGCGGCAAAAATGGCCCAAAAAACCCCAAAGTGCTCCTCGAAATCCACCTCGGACAGGACCCTGGGGGGAAAACACCCCAAAAAACTGACCCAAAATACCCTGAATTACACCCAAAAAACTGACACAGAGCTGTGAAAAAACAGCAGCAAAAATGACCCAAAAAACCCCAAAGCGCTCCTCGAAATCCACCTCGGACAGGACCCTGGGGGGAAAACAGCCCAAAAACTGACCCAAAATACACCCAAAAAACTGACCCAAAATACCCCGAATTACACCCAAAAATCATCCCCTGAACGGTGAAAAAACAGCGGCAAAAATGGCCCAAAAAACCCCAAAGCGTTCCTCGAAATCCACCTCGGACAGGACCCTGGGGGAAAAACAGCCAAAAAACTGACCCAAAATACCCTGAACTATCCCCAAAAAACTGACCCAAAATAT